>NW_020862956.1:0-20162 GCF_003713205.1 Coffea eugenioides
ATGATTGTCTATTCTGCTTATGTGAATGTAATGAATTCGTGGATTGTCTATTCTGATTGATGGTCTAAGTTTTGATGTGTGAACTTGTCTAAATTTGTGAATTTGTGGATATGTTGATGTGATTGGTTGCCCGTTTGTGATGACAAAAAGAGGGAGATATGGTATCAAATGATTGGATTGAGTGATGATTGATAATTGGTGATGTTGGCATGATTGATGATTGGTGATGTTAGGATATGTTGGATTGATTGTTTAAATTTGGAGTGGCTGATATGCTTAATTGTTTAACTCGGATGGGCAGCTTTGTGAGGGGGAGTTTTTTCAAAATTTTCAAATTTTGTGATTCACTAAGACAGGGGGAGTTCTTGTCTATTTTGAAAGGGGGAGTTTTCATTGCAATCATAAAATTTCATTTCAAACTTTTGTTTTGTCATCATCAAAAAGGGGGAGAATGTTATTCTTGGTTTTGATGATCACAAAAGTTCGTTTATACTGACCAAGATTGATCAGGCCTGATGGAACAAGGAAAGCATATGTTTGATTGACTCCAGTCTACGATGCTTTGGATGTGGCAAACAAGATTGAAATAATATAAATGAATTTAGTCATTGTTTTGTTCCGATCAAAGATACTGTCTTTTAAGTATGTCTAGTTTGTCATCCTTGGTACTTTGAAATGTTTATCTAACCTCCTTCAAATACAAGTGTTTCTGTCTATCCAAGAATCAGGTTCAAATATGTCATGAAATGCAAGACAACCAAAATGAGAAGCAAAAACAGGACAATCAGGTCGGACGGCCGAAAGGAAACTGTCGGACGTCCGGAATGATCGGACGCACACCTCGGACGCATATCAACCAGATCGGACGTCCGAAAAATTCCAAGATAACTTGCTAGCTCTCGGCCTACGATCGGACGCTGTGCTGTCGGACGACAAAAATCTCATCGGACGTCCGAACTTCAACTTGGCTATTTTCGGACGATTGGTTCGGACGATGATTTGATCGTCGGACGTTCGAAAGCCCCAACGGCTAGCTGACCCTTCATCTGCCTTCTATCCGTTGGAAGCTTTAATGAAGCTCATTTCTGTTCCCCTTTAAAAACAAACTGTTCTGAACGAAGGGAGGACTTTTGCACACTTTGTTTACAAGATCTCAAGAGATATTTTAGCTAGAAAATAGTCTCCAAAGCTAGATTTGTTTTAAAGTGGTGTGAATTTCTGGTGAGCATTTCTTTTGTGATTGAAAGGATCTTTAGTGTAGCTTTGTTGAGGGTTTTCTGAGTGATTGTAAAACTTCTTAGCTTGACTAAGTGAGGCTTAGGGCAAGGAGGAAGTGCTAGTTGTTGATCGTCTTCCATCAAAGAGAAGTTGCTCTTCCTAGTGTGTGGTCTTCAAGTTTGAGGATAGCTTGGTAGACACTTGGTTTGATTCCCCAATTTACTTTTCTGTTTAATAAAATTCTCATTGCTTGTTTATACTTGTGTTTCTGATCAATATTGCTCTTGTCTTCTAATCCACTTGGTTGATCATTACTAGAAAAGAAGGAAATTTTAATTTAGCAAAAATTGCCTAAATTTGATTAAGATTTTGAATAACCCAATTCACCCCCCCCCTCTTGGTTGTCTTTGGGACTTACACTTTTATGGATTATTTCTTGGTTTTGGTTGAATTGGTGAAGTTTTATATTTTTGGGGATTTTTCTGTTTTAATATGAACATGGTTGTGTGGTTATATATGATGATTGGAAATGATGTTTAAGGACTCTATGAGGTGGAAAAAGTGGACAATTGCAATCAATTTCTGTTTTGGAAGAAATTTCAGAAAATTAGGTTTTGTGAAGGAACATTCTGCCTGAATTTTTATCTCCTAGTTAGAGGCCGAATTGGCCTTGGCTTAAAACATGAAAGTTGTTGGGAATGACATTTTAGAGGTGTCTACAAAATTTCAGGTCAATCGGAGTAGCGTAGAGTGATAAAAGTCGAAATTACTATTGCTGTTCTGGTTTTACCCGAATGTAAGAATTGCACCTGTAATTGGTTGTTTGGCTGGAATTGCTTCCGAATTGGTTGTTGAGGTCTTCTGATGAAATGTACCCTGTTTCTTAGCATTCAGATGGTTTTGGAATTTCTGGATTTGGACTTGGAGAGCCTGAGTTATGATGTTTCCGCTAGAATGCGTTCTGTGAATCTATTTTTGTGATTCTGGTATGGTATCTTGCATTTTTGACCTGGTTACACTCGAAACTGGGTTGAGTGACCTTCTGTAATATTGTATCCCTGTCTCTTAGCTTCGAAACAGTGGGTCTTTCACGTTCATCCGACAATCGTAGCGCCTTTGGTACCATTACCGGAAAATGACGTCAAAACTGTTTTTCTGGCTTTGAGCTTAACTTTCATTTCCGGACTTTTCCCTAGTTTGACTTGTACTAGTACTACTTGGAGCTTGCTGAATGGCTATTGGATGAACTTGTTGTTGTGTGTACCTTTGGGTTTGAATGAGAAAAGTAATGAAGCCATGATGGCTGGAAAAGTTAGTAAATTCAAGGGAAGTGATGTCCGAACTTTGAAGGGACCTGTTTGCATAGGGTTTGTGATCTACGACTTGGATTTGAGCAAGGCAATGTTATATTCTGGATGATTTTTGAGCCATGGAGGTGAGTGACCCTAAACTATTTCCGAAGTACTTGTGAAATATTTCTTGCATTATTTATTCGATTGCATATCATGCGTGCTTGCATGTGAATTCATGATATGATTTTGGCTTCAATGAGTTCTGGGAAAGTCTTGTGCTGGACACCAACGTCTCCACTCTGTTTATGGTTCAGGTTCATGTTTATCTGGAGCTCAAAAAGGGGCTCCCTCTCTCTGTTTACTGTTATACGTTCAAGAATCTATTTGAGCGTTAGGTGTTCAAGTGCAATGATTTCACGGGCTCACGAGAGCAATAAACGTACATTTGATCTCTGAATCATGACATCATCGAAATGTAAACATTGTGAAATATATTTGATTTCTGATTTTACTGGTTACTCACTGAGCTTATAGCTCACCCCAAAACTATTTTATTCCCCTCCACAGGGCTCGTGGTGAAGGAAGGCTTGTTGTGATTTTATTGTTGTGGAATTCCTCTTGTATAAGAATTGGGATCATGGATCAGAGTGGCGCAGTGGAAGCGTGGACGCTTCGCTTATGACATGTAATTATTGGAGAATTTTGATGTAATATTTGAGATTTATATTGTAATTCATTTGAGGAATGTAGTGAACGACTGAGTCCCCGGTCGGAGCTGGCAGGCGGCCCGCCGAACCCTCTGGTTCGGCTTAGGGGGAGGTGGGGCTGTCACAGTTGGTATCAGAGCTTAGGCTTCAGATCTCTGTAGTGTATCCTAGGCTTGAAGTTTAGGATGCCGGACTGTGGGTTTGGTTTGCAATATTAGTGATTCTTGCGGGATATCTCGACTTGATTGGTACAAGATGGAATGTCGAGGACGACATTCTTTTAAGGAGGGGAGTTTGTGACGCCCTGAAAAGTTTGAGTGTGAGAACCCGAAAATTTTCTAATTTTCTAGGGTTTATTTTATTTAATCGCCCGCCTTTTCTACATTTTCTTTATTCGAAAAATTCTCCAGATAAAGTTTATGAGCAAAGATAGTTTGAAAATGATTTTTCTAGTATCGGTTAGTTTTTGAGAAATTAAGAGCGTATTTTGGACGTGGGACCGCTAGTGCAGGTAAATGCATTATATTTTTGACAACTTTTGAATTTTGTATTAAGTGATTATTATTTTCCACAAAGGTGTTAAGATATTTTGTATTGGAGAAGACAAAAAGAGAAGTTTTGAACCAAAAGGTGACAAGCTTGTCACCTTTGTGATTTAATCTTGCGACTTGACCATTTGACTTTACCTTTACCTGTTTACCAAATTTAAATACCAAAAATGATCAAAATAAGCTCAATTTTGCAAGCTTCTGGCCCGAATGTTCTCCTGCTCAAGAAATGAAAGAAAAGCTCTCAATTTCTCCTTCTATTTCCTTTGCTCAAGTCTCAAATCCAACCAATAAACTCCAATATCATTCCATAAAATCTCTTTGCTAAAGTGGTCTCTGAGGTGTTTTGTGGAGTTGTTTGGAAAAGCTAAGGTGACTAGTTGCTCTATCTCTGTCATTGCTAAGGTGATTGTGAGGACCCCTCTCCTTCCTCTAATTGATGTTCAATTCATGATGGGGTGTATAAGATGCACTTTTATGCGATTATCTTTCGGTTTTGGTTGAATGGTGAACAAGTTTTTATATTTTTGGGGATTTTCTGTTTTAATATGAACATGGTTGTGTGGTTATATATGATGATTGGAAATGATGTTTAAGGACTCTATGAGGTGGAAAAAGTGGACAATTGCAATCAATTTCTGTTTTGGAAGAAATTTCAGAAAATTAGGTTTTGTGAAGGAACATTCTGCCCGAATTTTTATCTCCTAGTTAGAGGCCGAATTGGCCTTGGCTTAAAACATGAAAGTTGTTGGGAATGACATTTTAGAGGTGTCTACAAAATTTTAGGTCAATCGGAGTAGCGTAGAGTGATAAAAGTCGAAATTACTATTGCTGTTCTGGTTTTACCCGAATGTAAGAATTGCACCTGTAATTGGTTGTTTCGCTGGAATTGCTTCCGAATTGGTTGTTGAGATCTTCTGATGAAATGTACCCTGTTTCTTAGCTTTCAGATGGTTTTGGAATTTCTGGATTTGGACTTGGAGAGCCTGAGTTATGATGTTTCCGCTAGAATGCGTTCTGTGAATCTATTTTTGTGATTCTGGTATGGTATCTTGCATTTTTGACCTGGTTACACTCGAAACTGGGTTGAGTGACCTTCTGTAATATTGTATCCCTGTCTCTTAGCTTCGAAACAGTGGGTCTTTCACGTTCATCCGACAATCGTAGCGCCTTTGGTACCATTACCGGAAAATGACGTCAAAACTGTTTTTCTGGCTTTGAGCTTAACTTTCATTTCCGGACTTTTCCCTAGTTTGACTTGTACTTAGTACTACTTGGAGCTATGAACTTGTTGTTGTGTGTACCTTTGGGTTTGAATGAGAAAAGTAATGAAGCCATGATGGCTGGAAAAGTTAGTAAATTCAAGGGAAGTGATGTCCGAACTTTGAAGGGACCTGTTTGCATAGGGTTTGTGATCTACGACTTGGATTTGAGCAAGGCAATGTTATATTCTGGATGATTTTTGAGCCATGGAGGTGAGTGACCCTAAACTATTTCCGAAGTACTTGTGAAATATTTCTTGCATTATTTATTCGATTGCATATCATGCGTGCTTGCATGTGAATTCATGATATGATTTTGGCTTCAATGAGTTCTGGGAAAGTCTTGTGCTGGACACCAACGTCTCCACTCTATTTATGGTTCAGGTTCATGTTTATCTGGAGCTCAAAAAGGGGCTCCCTCTCTCTGTTTACTGTTATACGTTCAAGAATCTATTTGAGCGTTAGGTGTTCAAGTGCAATGATTTCACGGGCTCACGAGAGCAATAAACGTACATTTGATCTCTGAATCATGACATCATCGAAATGTAACATTGTGAAATATATTTGATTTCTGATTTTACTGGTTACTCACTGAGCTTATAGCTCCCCCCAAAACTATTTTATTCCCCTCCACAGGGCTCGTGGTGAAGGAAGGCTTGTTGTGATTTTATTGTTGTGGAATTCCTCTTGTATAAGAATTGGGATCATGGATCAGAGTGGCGCAGTGGAAGCGTGGACGCTTCGCTTATGACATGTAATTATTGGAGAATTTGATGTAATATTTGAGATTTATATTGTAATTCATTTGAGGAATGTAGTGAACGACTGAGTCCCGGCGAGAGCTGGGCAGGCGGCCCGCCGAACCCTCTGGTTCGCCTTAGGGGGAGGTGGGGCTGTCACAGTTGGTATCAGAGCTTAGGCTTCAGATCTCTGTAGTGTATCCTAGGCTTGAAGTTTAGGATGCCGGACTGTGGGTTTGGTTTGCAATATTAGTGATTCTTGCGGAATATCTCGACTTGATTGGTACAAGATGGAATGTCGAGGACGACATTCTTTTAAGGAGGGGAGTTTGTGACGCCCTGAAAAGTTTGAGTGTGAGAACCCGAAAATTTTCTAATTTTCTAGGGTTTATTTTATTTAATCGCCCGCCTTTTCTACATTTTCTTTATTCGAAAAATTCCCCAGATAATGTTTATGAGCAAAGATAGTTTGAAAATGATTTTTCTAGTATCGGTTAGTTTTTGAGAAATTAAGAGCGTATTTTGGACGTGGGACCCGCTAGTGCGGTAAATGCATTATATTTTTGACAACTTGTTGAAATTTTGTATTAAGTGATATTATTTTACAAGGTGTTAAGATATTTGTATTGGAGAGACAAAAGATAAGTTTTTGAACCAAAAGGTGACAAGTGTCACCTTGTGATTTAATCTTGGACTTTGACCATTTGACTTTACCTTTACCTTTACCAAATAAATACCAAAAATTGATCAAATAAGCTTCATTTTGCAAGCTTCTTGGCCGAATGTTCTTTGCTCAAGAAAAAGAAAGCTCTCAATTTCTTCCTTCTATTTCTTGCTCAATCTTCAAATCCAACCAATAAAACTCCAAATCATTCCATAAAAATCTCTTTGCTAAGTGGTCTTGAGGTGTTTTGTGGAGTTGTTTGGAAAGCTAAGGTGACTAGTTGCTCTATCTCTTGTATTGCTAAGGTGAGTTGTGAAGGACCCCTCTCCTTCCTCTAATGATGTTCAATTCATGATTGGTGTTGGTATAAGATGCACTTTTATGGATTATTTCTTGGTTTTGGTTGAATTGGTGAAGTTTTATATTTTTGGGGATTTTTCTGTTTTAATATGAACATGGTTGTGTGGTTATATATGATGATTGGAAATGATGTTTAAGGACTCTATGAGGTGGAAAAAGTGGACAATTGCAATCAATTTCTGTTTTGGAAGAAATTTCAGAAAATTAGGTTTTGTGAAGGAACATTCTGCCCGAATTTTTATCTCCTAGTTAGAGGCCGAATTGACCTTGGCTTAAAACATGAAAGTTGTTGGGAATGACATTTTAGAGGTGTCTACAAAATTTCAGGTCAATCGGAGTAGCGTAGAGTGATAAAAGTCGAAATTACTATTGCTGTTCTGGTTTTACCCGAATGTAAGAATTGCACCTGTAATTGGTTGTTTGGCTGGAATTGCTTCCGAATTGGTTGTTGAGGTCTTCTGATGAAATGTACCCTGTTTCTTAGCATTCAGATGGTTTTGGAATTTCTGGATTTGGACTTGGAGAGCCTGAGTTATGATGTTTCCGCTAGAATGCGTTTTGTGAATCTATTTTTGTGATTCTGGTATGGTATCTTGCATTTTTGACCTGGTTACACTCGAAACTGGGTTGAGTGACCTTCTGTAATATTGTATCCCTGTCTCTTAGCTTCGAAACAGTGGGTCTTTCACGTTCATCCGACAATCGTAGCGCCTTTGGTACCATTACCGGAAAATGACGTCAAAACTGTTTTTCTGGCTTTGAGCTTAACTTTCATTTCCGGACTTTTCCCTAGTTTGACTTGTACTAGTACTACTTGGAGCTTGCTGAATGGCTATTGGATGAACTTGTTGTTGTGTGTACCTTTGGGTTTGAATGAGAAAAGTAATGAAGCCATGATGGCTGGAAAAGTTAGTAAATTCAAGGGAAGTGATGTCCGAACTTTGAAGGGACCTGTTTGCATAGGGTTTGTGATCTACGACTTGGATTTGAGCAAGGCAATGTTATATTCTGGATGATTTTTGAGCCATGGAGGTGAATGACCCTAAACTATTTCAGAAGTACTTGTGAAATATTTCTTGCATTATTTATTCGATTGCATATCATGCGTGCTTGCATGTGAATTCATGATATGATTTTGGCTTCAATGAGTTCTGGGAAAGTCTTGTGCTGGACACCAACGTCTCCACTCTGTTTATGGTTCAGGTTCATGTTTATCTGGAGCTCAAAAAGGGGCTCCCTCTCTCTGTTTACTGTTATACGTTCAAGAATCTATTTGAGCGTTAGGTGTTCAAGTGCAATGATTTCACGGGCTCACGAGAGTAATAAACGTACATTTGATCTCTGAATCATGACATCATCGAAATGTAACATTGTGAAATATATTTGATTTCTGATTTTACTGGTTACTCACTGAGCTTATAGCTCACCCCAAAACTATTTTGTTCCCCTCCACAGGGCTCGTGGTGAAGGAAGGCTTGTTGTGATTTTATTGTTGTGGAATTCCTCTTGTATAAGAATTGGGATCATGGATCAGAGTGGCGCAGTGGAAGCGTGGACGCTTCGCTTATGACATGTAATTATTGGAGAATTTGATGTAATATTTGAGATTTATATTGTAATTCATTTGAGGAATGTAGTGAACGACTGAGTCCCGGCGAGAGCTGGGCAGGCGGCCCGCCGAACCCTCTGGTTCGCCTTAGGGGGAGGTGGGGCTGTCACAGTTGGTATCAGAGCTTAGGCTTCAGATCTCTGTAGTGTATCCTAGGCTTGAAGTTTAGGATGCCGGACTGTGGGTTTGGTTTGCAATATTAGTGATTCTTGCGGGATATCTCGACTTGATTGGTCATAGAAATGGAATGTCGAGGACGACATTCTTTTAAGGAGGGGAGTTTGTGACGCCCTGAAAAGTTTGAGTGTGAGAACCCGAAAATTTTCTAATTTTCTAGGGTTTATTTTATTTAATCGCCCGCCTTTTCTACATTTTCTTTATTCGAAAAATTCCCCAGATAATGTTTATGAGCAAAGATAGTTTGAAAATGATTTTTCTAGTATCGGTTAGTTTTTGAGAAATTAAGAGCGTATTTTGGACGTGGGACCCGCTAGTGCGGTAAATGCATTATATTTTTGACAACTTGTTGGAATTTTGTATTAAGTGATATTATTTTACAAGGTGTTAAGATATTTGTATTGGAGAGACAAAAAGATAAGTTTTGAACCAAAAGGTGACAAGTGTCACCTTGTGATTTAATCTTGGACTTTGACCATTTGACTTTACCTTTACCTTTACCAAATAAATACCAAAAATTGATCAAAATAAGCTTCATTTTGCAAGCTTCTTGGCCGAATGTTCTTGCTCAAGAAAGAAAGAAAAGCTCTCAATTTCTTCCTTCTATTTCTTGCTCAATCTTCAAATCCAACCAATAAAACTCCAAATCATTCCATAAAATCTCTTTGCTAAGTGGTCTTGAGGTGTTTTGTGGAGTTGTTTGGAAAGCTAAGGTGACTAGTTGCTCTATCTCTTGTATTGCTAAGGTGAGTTGTGAAGGACCCCTCTCCTTCCTCTAATGATGTTCAATTCATGATTGGTGGTGGTATAAGATGCACTTTTATGGATTATTTCTTGGTTTTGGTTGAATTGGTGAAGTTTTATATTTTTGGGGATTTTTCTGTTTTAATATGAACATGGTTGTGTGGTTATATATGATGATTGGAAATGATGTTTAAGGACTCTATGAGGTGGAAAAAGTGGACAATTGCAATCAATTTCTGTTTTGGAAGAAATTTCAGAAAATTAGGTTTTGTGAAGGAACATTCTGCCCGAATTTTTATCTCCTAGTTAGAGGCCGAATTGACCTTGGCTTAAAACATGAAAGTTGTTGGGAATGACATTTTAGAGGTGTCTACAAAATTTCAGGTCAATCGGAGTAGCGTAGAGTGATAAAAGTCGAAATTACTATTGCTGTTCTGGTTTTACCCGAATGTAAGAATTGCACCTGTAATTGGTTGTTTGGCTGGAATTGCTTCCGAATTGGTTGTTGAGGTCTTCTGATGAAATGTACCCTGTTTCTTAGCATTCAGATGGTTTTGGAATTTCTGGATTTGGACTTGGAGAGCCTGAGTTATGATGTTTCCGCTAGAATGCGTTTTGTGAATCTATTTTTGTGATTCTGGTATGGTATCTTGCATTTTTGACCTGGTTACACTCGAAACTGGGTTGAGTGACCTTCTGTAATATTGTATCCCTGTCTCTTAGCTTCGAAACAGTGGGTCTTTCACGTTCATCCGACAATCGTAGCGCCTTTGGTACCATTACCGGAAAATGACGTCAAAACTGTTTTTCTGGCTTTGAGCTTAACTTTCATTTCCGGACTTTTCCCTAGTTTGACTTGTACTAGTACTACTTGGAGCTTGCTGAATGGCTATTGGATGAACTTGTTGTTGTGTGTACCTTTGGGTTTGAATGAGAAAAGTAATGAAGCCATGATGGCTGGAAAAGTTAGTAAATTCAAGGGAAGTGATGTCCGAACTTTGAAGGGACCTGTTTGCATAGGGTTTGTGATCTACGACTTGGATTTGAGCAAGGCAATGTTATATTCTGGATGATTTTTGAGCCATGGAGGTGAGTGACCCTAAACTATTTCCGAAGTACTTGTGAAATATTTCTTGCATTATTTATTCGATTGCATATCATGCGTGCTTGCATGTGAATTCATGATATGATTTTGGCTTCAATGAGTTCTGGGAAAGTCTTGTGCTGGACACCAACGTCTCCACTCTGTTTATGGTTCAGGTTCATGTTTATCTGGAGCTCAAAAAGGGGCTCCCTCTCTCTGTTTACTGTTATACGTTCAAGAATCTATTTGAGCGTTAGGTGTTCAAGTGCAATGATTTCACGGGCTCACGAGAGCAATAAACGTACATTTGATCTCTGAATCATGACATCATCGAAATGTAACATTGTGAAATATATTTGATTTCTGATTTTACTGGTTACTCACTGAGCTTATAGCTCACCCCAAAACTATTTTATTCCCCTCCACAGGGCTCGTGGTGAAGGAAGGCTTGTTGTGATTTTATTGTTGTGGAATTCCTCTTGTATAAGAATTGGGATCATGGATCAGAGTGGCGCAGTGGAAGCGTGGACGCTTCGCTTATGACATGTAATTATTGGAGAATTTGATGTAATATTTGAGATTTATATTGTAATTCATTTGAGGAATGTAGTGAACGACTGAGTCCCGGCGAGAGCTGGGCAGGCGGCCCGCCGAACCCTCTGGTTCGCCTTAGGGGGAGGTGGGGCTGTCACAGTTGGTATCAGAGCTTAGGCTTCAGATCTCTGTAGTGTATCCTAGGCTTGAAGTTTAGGATGCCGGACTGTGGGTTTGGTTTGCAATATTAGTGATTCTTGCGGGATATCTCGACTTGATTGGTACAAGATGGAATGTCGAGGACGACATTCTTTTAAGGAGGGGAGTTTGTGACGCCCTGAAAAGTTTGAGTGTGAGAACCCGAAAATTTTCTAATTTTCTAGGGTTTATTTTATTTAATCGCCCGCCTTTTCTACATTTTCTTTATTCGAAAAATTCCCCAGATAATGTTTATGAGCAAAGATAGTTTGAAAATGATTTTTCTAGTATCGGTTAGTTTTTGAGAAATTAAGAGCGTATTTTGGACGTGGGACCCGCTAGTGCGGTAAATGCATTATATTTTTGACAACTTGTTGGAATTTTTGTATTAAGTGATATTATTTTACAAGGTGTTAAGATATTTGTATTGGAGAGACAAAAAGATAAGTTTTGAACCAAAAGGTGACAAGTGTCACCTTGTGATTTAATCTTGGACTTTGACCATTTGACTTTACCTTTACCTTTACCAAATAAATACCAAAAATTGATCAAAATAAGCTTCATTTTGCAAGCTTCTTGGCCGAATGTTCTTGCTCAAGAAAGAAAGAAAAGCTCTCAATTTCTTCCTTCTATTTCTTGCTCAATCTTCAAATCCAACCAATAAAACTCCAAATCATTCCATAAAATCTCTTTGCTAAGTGGTCTTGAGGTGTTTTGTGGAGTTGTTTGGAAAGCTAAGGTGACTAGTTGCTCTATCTCTTGTATTGCTAAGGTGAGTTGTGAAGGACCCCTCTCCTTCCTCTAATGATGTTCAATTCATGATTGGTGGTGGTATAAGATGCACTTTTATGGATTATTTCTTGGTTTTGGTTGAATTGGTGAAGTTTTATATTTTTGGGGATTTTTCTGTTTTAATATGAACATGGTTGTGTGGTTATATATGATGATTGGAAATGATGTTTAAGGACTCTATGAGGTGGAAAAAGTGGACAATTGCAATCAATTTCTGTTTTGGAAGAAATTTCAGAAAATTAGGTTTTGTGAAGGAACATTCTGCCCGAATTTTTATCTCCTAGTTAGAGGCCGAATTGGCCTTGGCTTAAAACATGAAAGTTGTTGGGAATGACATTTTAGAGGTGTCTACAAAATTTCAGGTCAATCGGAGTAGCGTAGAGTGATAAAAGTCGAAATTACTATTGCTGTTCTGGTTTTACCCGAATGTAAGAATTGCACCTGTAATTGGTTGTTTGGCTGGAATTGCTTCCGAATTGGTTGTTGAGGTCTTCTGATGAAATGTACCCTGTTTCTTAGCTTTCAGATGGTTTTGGAATTTCTGGATTTGGACTTGGAGAGCCTGAGTTATGATGTTTCCGCTAGAATGCGTTCTGTGAATCTATTTTTGTGATTCTGGTATGGTATCTTGCATTTTTGACCTGGTTACACTCGAAACTGGGTTGAGTGACCTTCTGTAATATTGTATCCCTGTCTCTTAGCTTCGAAACAGTGGGTCTTTCACCTTCATCCGACAATCGTAGCGCCTTTGGTACCATTACCGCAAAATGACGTCAAAACTGTTTTTCTGGCTTTGAGCTTAACTTTCATTTCCGGACTTTTCCCTAGTTTGACTTGTACTAGTACTACTTGGAGCTTGCTGAATGGCTATTGGATGAACTTGTTGTTGTGTGTACCTTTGGGTTTGAATGAGAAAAGTAATGAAGCCATGATGGCTGGAAAAGTTAGTAAATTCAAGGGAAGTGCTGTCCGAACTTTGAAGGGACCTGTTTGCATAGGGTTTGTGATCTACGACTTGGATTTGAGCAAGGCAATGTTATATTCTGGATGATTTTTGAGCCATGGAGGTGAGTGACCCTAAACTATTTCCGAAGTACTTGTGAAATATTTCTTGCATTATTTATTCGATTGCATATCATGCGTGCTTGCATGTGAATTCATGATATGATTTTGGCTTCAATGAGTTCTGGGAAAGTCTTGTGCTGGACACCAACGTCTCCACTCTGTTTATGGTTCAGGTTCATGTTTATCTGGAGCTCAAAAAGGGGCTCCCTCTCTCTGTTTACTGTTATACGTTCAAGAATCTATTTGAGCGTTAGGTGTTCAAGTGCAATGATTTCACGGGCTCACGAGAGCAATAAACGTACATTTGATCTCTGAATCATGACATCATCGAAATGTAACATTGTGAAATATATTTGATTTCTGATTTTACTGGTTACTCACTGAGCTTATAGCTCACCCCAAAACTATTTTATTCCCCTCCACAGGGCTCGTGGTGAAGGAAGGCTTGTTGTGATTTTATTGTTGTGGAATTCCTCTTGTATAAGAATTGGGATCATGGATCAGAGTGGCGCAGTGGAAGCGTGGACGCTTCGCTTATGACATGTAATTATTGCAGAATTTGATGTAATATTTGAGATTTATATTGTAATTCATTTGAGGAATGTAGTGAACGACTGAGTCCCGGCGAGAGCTGGGCAGGCGGCCCGCCGAACCCTCTGGTTCGCCTTAGGGGGAGGTGGGGCTGTCACAGTTGGTATCAGAGCTTAGGCTTCAGATCTCTGTAGTGTATCCTAGGCTTGAAGTTTAGGATGCCGGACTGTGGGTTTGGTTTGCAATATTAGTGATTCTTGCGGGATATCTCGACTTGATTGGTACAAGATGGAATGTCGAGGACGACATTCTTTTAAGGAGGGGAGTTTGTGACGCCCTGAAAAGTTTGAGTGTGAGAACCCGAAAATTTTCTAATTTTCTAGGGTTTATTTTATTTAATCGCCCGCCTTTTCTACATTTTCTTTATTCGAAAAATTCCCCAGATAATGTTTATGAGCAAAGATAGTTTGAAAATGATTTTTCTAGTATCGGTTAGTTTTTGAGAAATTAAGAGCGTATTTTGGACGTGGGACCCGCTAGTGCGGTAAATGCATTATATTTTTGACAACTTGTTGGAATTTTGTATTAAGTGATATTATTTTACAAGGTGTTAAGATATTTGTATTGGAGAGACAAAAAGATAAGTTTTGAACCAAAAGGTGACAAGTGTCACCTTGTGATTTAATCTTGGACTTTGACCATTTGACTTTACCTTTACCTTTACCAAATAAATACCAAAAATTGATCAAAATAAGCTTCATTTTGCAAGCTTCTTGGCCGAATGTTCTTGCTCAAGAAAGAAAGAAAAGCTCTCAATTTCTTCCTTCTATTTCTTGCTCAATCTTCAAATCCAACCAATAAAACTCCAAATCATTCCATAAAATCTCTTTGCTAAGTGGTCTTGAGGTGTTTTGTGGAGTTGTTTGGAAAGCTAAGGTGACTAGTTGCTCTATCTCTTGTATTGCTAAGGTGAGTTGTGAAGGACCCCTCTCCTTCCTCTAATGATGTTCAATTCATGATTGGTGGTGGTATAAGATGCACTTTTATGGATTATTTCTTGGTTTTGGTTGAATTGGTGAAGTTTTATATTTTTGGGGATTTTTCTGTTTTAATATGAACATGGTTGTGTGGTTATATATGATGATTGGAAATGATGTTTAAGGACTCTTTGAGGTGGAAAAAGTGGACAATTGCAATCAATTTCTGTTTTGGAAGAAATTTCAGAAAATTAGGTTTTGTGAAGGAACATTCTGCCCGAATTTTTAGCTCCTAGTTAGAGGCCGAATTGGCCTTGACTTAAAACATGAAAGTTGTTGGGAATGACATTTTAGAGGTGTCTACAAAATTTCAGGTCAATCGGAGTAGCGTAGAGTGATAAAAGTCGAAATTACTATTGCTGTTCTGGTTTTACCCGAATGTAAGAATTGCACCTGTAATTGGTTGTTTGGCTGGAATTGCTTCCGAATTGGTTGTTGAGGTCTTCTGATGAAATGTACCCTGTTTCTTAGCATTCAGATGGTTTTGGAATTTCTGGATTTGGACTTGGAGAGCCTGAGTTATGATGTTTCCGCTAGAATGCGTTCTGTGAATCTATTTTTGTGATTCTGGTATGGTATCTTGCATTTTTGACCTGGTTACACTCGAAACTGGGTTGAGTGACCTTCTGTAATATTGTAGCCCTGTTTCTTAGCTTCGAAACAGTGGGTCTTTCACCTTCATCCGACAATCGTAGCGCCTTTGGTACCATTACCGTAAAATGACGTCAAAACTGTTTTTCTGGTTTTGAGCTTAACTTTCATTTCCGGACTTTTCCCTAGTTTGACTTGTACTAGTACTACTTGGAGCTTGCTGTGACGGCCCCACCTCCCCCTATGGCGAACCAGAGGGTTCGGCGGGTCGCCTGCCCGGCTCTCGCCGGGACTCAGTCGCTCACTAAAGTCCTCAAACGAATTACAAGAATAAACCTCAAATATTACAATATAAATCTCCAATAGTTACATGTCACAATTGCAGCGGAAACAATTCTCAACTATACATAAAATGATTCTAAATCCAAACTGTACAAGATATATGCCATCCAGTCACGTGAACAAGTACTACAAGTCCTTCCTTCGCTTTGAGCCCTGTGGAGGGGAATAAAATATTTTTGGGGTGAGCTAGAAGCTCAGTGAGTAACCAGTAAAATCAGAAATCAAATATATTTCACAATAATGCATTTCAATGATGTCATGATTCCAAGATCAAATATACGTCTATTGCTCTCGTGAGCCAGTGAAATCATTGCACTTGAACACCCAACGCTCAAATAGATCCTTGAACATAAAACAGAGAGAGGGAGCCCCTTTTTGAGTTCCAGATAAACATGAACATGAACCATAAACAGAGTGGAGACGTTGGTGTCCAGCACAAGACTTTCCCAGAACTCATTGAAGCCAAAATCATATCATGAATTCACATGCAAGCACGCATGAGATGCAATCGAGTAAATAACGCAAGAAATGGTTCATAAATAACTTTAGAAATAGTTTGAGGTCACTCACCTCCATGGCTCAGAAACCATCCATCATATATCATTGCCTTGCTCAAATCCAAGCCTTAAATCGTAAACTCAACGCAATCAAGTCCTTTAAAAGTTCGGACAGCACTTCCCCTAAATTTGCTAACTTTTCCAGCCATCATGGCTTCATTATTTCCTCAGCCAGTCCCAAAGGTACACACACAACAACAAATTCATCAATAGCCATTCAGCAAGCTCCAAGTAGTACTAGTACAAGTCAAGCTAGGGAAAAGTCCGGAAATGAAAGTTAAGCTCAAAACCAGAAAAATAGTTTTTGATATCATTTTACGGTAATGGCACCAATGGCACTACGATTATCGGATGAAGGTGCAAGATACACCGTTTCGAAGATAGGAGATAGGGCTACAATATTGCAGAAGGTCACTCAACCCATTTTCGAGTGTAACCAGGTCAAAAATGCAAGATACCATACCAGAATCACAAAACCAGATTCACAGAACGCATTCTAGCGGAAACATCATAAAGCAGGCTATCAAAGTCCAAATCCAGAAATTACAAAACCAGCTGAAAGTTAAGAAACAGGGATACATTTCATCAGAAGGCCTCAACAACCAATTCGGAAGCAATTCCAGCCAAACCAACCAATTACAGGCGCAATTCTTACATTCGGGTAAAACCAGAACAGCAATAGTAATTTCGACTTTTCTCATTCTACACTACTCCGATTGACCTGAAATTTTGTAGGCACCTCTAAAATGTCATTCCCTACAACTTTCATGTTTTAATCCAAGGACAATTCGGCCTCTATCTATGACCTATAAATTCGGGCAGAATGTATTCATCATAACCCTAACTTTCCAAAATTTCTTCCAAAACAGAAATTGATTGCAATTGTCCACTTTTTCCACCTTCTAGAATCATTAAACATCATTTCCAATCATCATACATAACCACATAATCATGCTCATATAAAAACAGAAAAATCCCCAATAATTATAAAACTTCACCAATTCAACCAAAATCAAGATATAATCCATAAAACCATCTCTTTAGCCATCACAAGTCTCTAATTTAGCATAATCAAGAACAAAGAAAGGATTGCTAGACATGAACCTTGAAATATCAAGAAAGTTGATGGCTTAGTCCTTTGCCTTCTCTAATCACTCCACCACTACCTTCAATCTTCCTAAACAAGTGACTTTTGTGGAGGAATTCGAAAGTTTAACGGTTGATTCACAAGATTGAGCAAGAAATGGAGTTGGAGTTGAAGGCTTTCTTCTTGTATTTTTGCTCTAAGAGGTTCAGCCAAGCTTGCAGAAATTTAGGTGATTTTTGGGTCAAAATTGAGTATTAGTAAAGGTAAGAAATAATGGTCAAAGTCAAGGTTGAATAGGAAGATGACACTTGTCACCCTTTTGGTTCAAAACTTATCTTTTTGTCTCTCCAATACAAATATCTTAACACATTGTAAAATAATATCACTTAATACAAAATTCCAACAAGTTGTCAAAAATATATTGCGTTTACCGCACTTGCGGGTCCCACGTTCAAAATACGCTCTTAATTTCTCAAAAACTAACCGATACTAGAAAAATCATTTTAAAACTATTTTTGCTCATAAACTTTATCTGGGGAATTTTTCTAATAAAGAAAATGAAGAAAAGGCGGGCGATTAAATAAAATAAACCCTAGAAAATTAGAAAATTTCCGGGTTCTCAAACTCATTTTTTTTTCGGGGCGTCACACTTGCTGAATGGCTATTGGATGAACTTGTTGTTGTGTGTACCTTTGGGTTTGAATGAGAAAAATAATGAAGCCATGATGGCTGGAAAAGTTAGTAAATTCAAGGGAAGTGCTGTCCGAACTTTGAAGGGACCTGTTTGCATAGGGTTTGTGATCTACGACTTGGATTTGAGCAAGGCAATGTTATATTCTGGATGATTTTTGAACCATGGAGGTGAGTGACCCTAAACTATTTTCGAAGTACTTGTGAAATATTTCTTGCATTATTTATTCGATTGCATATCATGTGTGCTTGCATGTGAATTCATGATATGATTTTGGCTTCAATGAGTTCTGGGAAAGTCTTGTGCTGGACACCAACGTCTCCACTCTGTTTATGGTTCAGGTTCATGTTTATCTGGAGCTCAAAAAGGGGCTCCCTCTCTCTGTTTACTGTTATACGTTCAAGAATCTATTTGAGCGTTAGGTGTTCAAGTGCAATGATTTCACGGGCTCACGAGAGCAATAAACGTACATTTGATCTCTGAATCATGACATCATCGAAATGTAACATTGTGAAATATATTTGATTTCTGATTTTACTGGTTACTCACTGAGCTTATAGCTCACCCCAAAACTATTTTATTCCCCTCCGCAGGGCTCGTGGTGAAGGAAGGCTTGTTGTGATTTTATTGTTGTGGAATTCCTCTTGTATAAGAATTGGGATCATGGATCAGAGTGGCGCAGTGGAAGCGTGGACGCTTCGCTTATGACATGTAATTATTGGAGAATTTGATGTAATATTTGAGATTTATATTGTAATTCATTTGAGGAATGTAGTGAACGACTGAGTCCCGGCGAGAGCTGGGCAGGCGGCCCGTCGAACCCTCTGGTTCGCCTTAGGGGGAGGTGGGGAAGTCACAGACTTGATGAGTGCTTCTTTCATGCCTAAGTGGTCAAATACTTGATGAATCTTGTTCACTTGAATGAAAAGTATTTATTTCTAGGCGAGTGTGTACTTTATCGCACTCGACCTAACTGTTGCTGTATCGCTTAACTGTTCAATATTTTATTGTTTAGATGTTATTTGCGTATGCTGTAGGCCATGTGTACTTTATCACATTGGCTGAACAAGGCCTTTTCCCCTTCGTTATCACCTATTCGAGCCAGAAGCGGACTCGATCGGATAGGTTGATAACCCTGGGCACTGTATTTTGGTATACTCGAGTATTACCACTGGAGGAATAAGGTGATGGCCAGTCAACCAAAAGAGTTACCGATGGGAGTTATAAGGACGGGAAGTGGACCGAGTACTGTATCCTTTTGTGTTTGCTTTACTATTAATACTGTTATTGCTCTCCTAGTTGACATTTCTCGGGTAAGACTCCTCATGAGCATTAATCTCTGAGACGAAGCAATCCTTGTAATGTTCTTCTAGTCGGACGAGCCACTATTTGTTTGACTAAAATTCATGAAAATATATTTATGTGATCATGCATTCCAAATGTACGTTAGTGGTTTTTAAATGATTTATGAGTTGTACTCATAATAAAGTTGCCAACAAAAGTATTACTTCTACATGTGTTTCCAAAGTAACACTTACGCAATGGTTTATAAATACTTGATTTTCCCTTTTGAAACCTCATTGAGCTTTAGCTCACCCCCAAAAACATTTTAGTTCTATGCAGGGCTCGAGAAGGATAGTTACTCAAGCACAAGGATTTGGAGTACCGTGGATTATCCTTCATCTGGGTTGTGATTGATTTTCTTTGTGGAATGTAATGGTTATTTTGAAAGATTTGTGAACTTTATGGCATGATGTACCTGTGGTTGAAGTGAATGTAAATCTCATGATATTTTGGGGATTATATTTTTGTAAGAATGATTTGAATTGCAAACATAAGGATTGTACTTAAGTTATTATTGTGAAAATTTAGATGAAGTATTGGACTCGTACTTTGGTATGTTGGACTGGTGGATATATTATACTCCGTTTGAGCTTTTAAGAACCATCGATTACATTCATGCTTGAGTTTTGTAGTGAGTCCCGGCGAGAGCTGGGCAGGCAGCCCGCCAAACCCTTTGGTTCGCCTTAGGGGCAAGTGGGGTCGTCACAGGTGGTATTAGAGCTTAGGCTCTAGATCTTTGTAGTGTATCCTAGGCTTTAAGTATAGGTGTAGACACCAAATTTTTGGTTTCTAATTTTATTTTAATTAGTTTAATTTTAGATTTATTTGTTTCAATTTTAGATTTATTTTGGTTGTTTCCTGTTTTGTGCCTCTTATTGTATTTTAATTAGTTTACAAGCATTTATTTTATCTACTAATTTGATTAAAAAAAAGAGAAAAAAGAAAAAGAAAAAGGAAAAGCATTCAAAAAAAAATATATATATATATG
>NW_020862957.1:0-19745 GCF_003713205.1 Coffea eugenioides
AAAGGAATATGGCGGGAGCGATCATACCAGCACTAATGCACCGGATCCCATCAGAACTCCGAAATTAAGCGTGGTTGGGCGAGAGTAGTACTAGGATTGGTGACCCCCTGGGAAGTCCTCGTGTTGCACCCCTCTCTTTTTTGTTTCGAAATCCAAATTTCCTATTCGTTCTTTATCCTGTAGTAATTTAGCTCCGTCGGAACGATTGCTTAATATTTTGCTTCTTGTCGAAGCGTGAAGGAGGATCTGAAGGCGCGAGACAAATCAGGAACGGTACGGCTCGATCAAAGCCCGGATCGTCGCTCAAATTTGTCGGCGCAAATATATCACCGCAAACGTGATGGATTGATTTCATGACAATTTAGACTTGCGCGATGAGGGAAAAAAACAGGGTGCAAATCAATAACAAAAAAAAATATGAAAGCAAATAAATAAAAGGATATGAGGAAAATGCTTGAATTGACGCTTAAAATGAATTTCGGTCTAGAAAAGCCACACTGCTTCGCAGGACGGGGTAGTTTAAAAGAATAAAGCGAAAGGAATATGGCGGGTGCGATCATACCAGCACTAATGCACCGGATCCCATCAGAACTCCGAAGTTAAGCATGCTTGGGCGAGAGTAGTACTAGGATGGGTGACCCCCTGGGAAGTCCTCGTGTTGCACCCCTCTCTTTTTTCTTTCGAAATCCAAATTTCCTATTCGTTCTTTATCCTGTAGTAATTTAGCTCCGTCGGAACGATTGCTTAATATTTTGCTTCTTGTCGAAGCGTGAAGGAGGATCTGAAGGCGCGAGACAAATCAGGAACGGTACGGCTCGATCAAAGCCCGGATCGTCGCTCAAATTTGTCGGCGCAAATGTATCACCGCAAGCGTGAAGGATTGATTTTATGATAATTTAGAGTTGCGGGATGATGGAAAAAAATAGGGTGCAAATCAATAACAAAACAAAATATGAAGTAAATAAATAAAAGGATAAGAGGAAAATGCTTCAATTGACGCTTAAAATGAATTCCGGTCTAGAAAAGCCACACTGCTTCGCAGGACGGGGTAGTTTAAAAGAATAAAGCGAAAGGAATATGGCGGGAGCGATCATACCAGCACTAATGCACCGGATCCCATCAGAACTCCGAAAACAGGTTAAAGGGGCGGGTGGGCCTTGCTGTGACAAGTATTAGGACGGAGTGACCCCCTGGGGAATTCTTGTTGCACACCACTCTTTTTTGTTTCGAAATTCAAATTTTCTATTCGTTCTTTATCCTGTAGTAATTTAGGTCCTTCGGAACGATTGCTTTATATTTTGCTTTTCTCGAAGCATGAAGGCGGATCTGAAGGCGCGAGAGAATTCAGGAACGGTACGGCTCGATCAAAGCCCGGATCATCGCTCAAATTTGTCGGCGCAAATGTATCACCGCAAGCGTGAAGGATTGATTTAATGATAATTTAGAGTTGCGGGATGATGGAAAAAAACAGGGTGCAAATCAATAACAAAAAAAAATATAAAGTAAATAAATAAAAGTATAAGAGGAAAATGCTTCAATTGACGCTTAAAATGAATTCCGGTCTAGAAAAGCCACACTGCTTCGCAGGACGGGTTAGTTTAAAAGAATAAAGCGAAAGGAATATGGCGGGAGCGATCATACCAGCACTAATGCACCGGATCCCATCAGAACTCCGAAATTAAGCGTGTTTGGGCGAGCGTAGTACTAGGATTGGTGACCCCCTGGGAAGTCCTCGTGTTGCACCCCTCTCTTTTTTGTTTCGAAATCCAAATTTCGTATTCGTTCCTTATCCTGTAGTAATTTAGCTCCGTCGGAATGATTGCTTCATATTTTGCTTCTTGTCGAAGCATGAAGGCGGATCTGAAGGCGCGAGACAAATCAGGAACGGTACGGCTCGATCAAAGCCCGGATCGTCGCTCAAATTTGTCGGCGCAAATGTATCAGCGCAAGCGTGATGGATTGATTTCATGGCAATTTAGAGTTGCGCGATGAGGGAAAAAAACAGGGTGCAAATCAATAGCAAAAAAAAATATGAAAGCAAATAAAAAAAAGGGTAAGAGGAAAATACTTGAATTGACGCTTAAAAGGAATGCCGGTTTAGAAAAACCACACAGCTTCGCAGGACGGGATGGTTTAAAAGAATAAAGCGAAAGGAACATGGCGGGTGCGATCATACCAGCACTAATGCACCGGATCCCATCAGAACTCCGAAGTTAAGCATGCTTGGGCGAGAGTAGTACTAGGATGGGTGACCCCCTGGGAAGTCCTCGTGTTGCACCCCTCTCTTTTTTCTTTCGAAATCCAAATTTCCTATTCGTTGTTTATCCTGTAGTAATTTAGCTCCGTTGAAACGATTGCTTTATATTTTGCTTCTTGTCGAAGGATGTAGGCGGATCTGAAGGCGCGAGACAAATCAGGAACGGTACGGCTCGATCAAAGACCGGATCGTCGCTCAAATTTGTCGGCGCAAATGTATCACCGCAAGCGTGAAGGATTGATTTCATGATAATTTAGAGTTGCGGGATGATGGAAAAAAACAGGGTGCAAATCAATAACAAAAAAAAATATAAAGTAAATAAATAAAAGGATAAGAGGAAAATGCTTCAATTAACGCTTAAAATGAATTCCGGTCTAGAAAAGACGCACTGCTTCGCAGGACGGGGTAGTTTAAAAGAATAAAGCGAAAGGAACATGGCGGGTGCGATCATTCCAGCCCTAATGCACCGGATCCCATCAGAACTCCGAAGTTAAGCGTGCTTGGGCGAGAGTAGTACTAGAATGGGTGACCACCTGGGAAGTTCTCGTGTTGCACCCCTATTTTTTTTGTTTCGAAATCCAAATTTCCTATTCGTTCTTTATCCTGTAGTAATTTAGCTCCGTCGGAACGATTGCTTAATATTTTGCTTCTTGTCGAAGCGTGAAGGAGGATCTGAAGGCGCGAGACAAATCAGGAACGGTACGGCTCGATCAAAGCCCGGATCGTCGCTCAAATTTGTCGGCGCAAATGTATCACCGCAAGCGTGAAGGATTGATTTTATGATAATTTAGAGTTGCGGGATGATGGAAAAAAACAGGGTGCAAATCAATAACAAAAAAAATATAAAGTAAATAAATAAAAGGATAAGAGGAAAATGCTTCAATTGACGCTTAAAATGAATTCCGGTCTAGAAAAGCCACACTGCTTCGCAGGACGGGGTAGTTTAAAAGAATAAAGCGAAAGGAACATGGCGGGTGCGATCATACCAGCACTAATGCACCGGATCCCATCAGAACTCCGAAGTTAAGCGTGCTTGGGCGTGAGCAGTATTAGGACGGGTGACCCCCTGGGAATTCCTCTTGTTGCACACCACTCTTTTTTGTTTCGAAATTCAAATTTTCTATTCGTTCTTTATCCTGTAGTAATTTAGGTCCTTCGGAACGATTGCTTTATATTTTGCTTTTCTCGAAGCATGAAGGCGGATCTGAAGGCGCGAGAGAATTCAGGAACGGTACGGCTCGATCAAAGCCCGGATCATCGCTCAAATTTGTCGGCGCAAATGTATCACCGCAAGCGTGAAGGATTGATTTAATGATAATTTAGAGTTGCGGGATGATGGAAAAAAACAGGGTGCAAATCAATAACAAAAAAAAATATAAAGTAAATAAATAAAAGTATAAGAGGAAAATGCTTCAATTGACGCTTAAAATGAATTTCGGTCTAGAAAAGCCACACTGCTTCGCAGGACGGGGTAGTTTAAAAGAATAAAGCGAAAGGAATATGGCGGGAGCGATCATACCAGCACTAATGCACCGGATCCCATCAGAACTCCGAAATTAAGCGTGTTTGGGCGAGCGTAGTATTAGGATTGGTGACCCCCTGGGAAGTCCTCGTGTTGCACCCCTCTCTTTTTTGTTTCGAAATCCAAATTTCGTATTCGTTCCTTATCCTGTAGTAATTTAGCTCCGTCGGAATGATTGCTTCATATTTTGCTTCTTGTCGAAGCATGAAGGCGGATCTGAAGGCGCGAGACAAATCAGGAACGGTACGGCTCGATCAAAGCCCGGATCGTCGCTCAAATTTGTCGGCGCAAATGTATCAGCGCAAGCGTGATGGATTGATTTCATGGCAATTTAGAGTTGCGCGATGAGGGAAAAAAACTGGGTGCAAATCAATAGCAAAAAAAAATATGAAAGCAAATAAAAAAAAGGGTAAGAGGAAAATACTTGAATTGACGCTTAAAAGGAATGCCGGTTTAGAAAAACCACACAGCTTCGCAGGACGGGATGGTTTAAAAGAATAAAGCGAAAGGAACATGGCGGGTGCGATCATACCAGCACTAATGCACCGGATCCCATCAGAACTCCGAAGTTAAGCATGCTTGGGCGAGAGTAGTACTAGGATGGGTGACCCCCTGGGAAGTCCTCGTGTTGCACCCCTCTCTTTTTTCTTTCGAAATCCAAATTTCCTATTCGTTGTTTATCCTGTAGTAATTTAGCTCCGTTGAAACGATTGCTTTATATTTTGCTTCTTGTCGAAGGATGTAGGCGGATCTGAAGGCGCGAGACAAATCAGGAACGGTACGGCTCGATCAAAGACCGGATCGTCGCTCAAATTTGTCGGCGCAAATGTATCACCGCAAGCGTGAAGGATTGATTTCATGATAATTTAGAGTTGCGGGATGATGGAAAAAAACAGGGTGCAAATCAATAACAAAAAAAAATATAAAGTAAATAAATAAAAGGATAAGAGGAAAATGCTTCAATTAACGCTTAAAATGAATTCCGGTCTAGAAAAGACGCACTGCTTCGCAGGACGGGGTAGTTTAAAAGAATAAAGCGAAAGGAACATGGCGGGTGCGATCATTCCAGCCCTAATGCACCGGATCCCATCAGAACTCCGAAGTTAAGCGTGCTTGGGCGAGAGTAGTACTAGAATGGGTGACCACCTGGGAAGTTCTCGTGTTGCACCCCTATTTTTTTTGTTTCGAAATCCAAATTTCCTATTCGTTCTTTATCCTGTAGTAATTTAGCTCCGTCGGAAAGATTGCTTTATATTTTGCTTCTTGTCGAAGCATGAAGGCGAGCCTGAAGGCGCGAGACAAATCAGGAACGGTACGGTTCGATCAAACCCCGGATCGTCGCCCAAAGTTGTCGGCGCAAATATAGCACCGCAAACGTGATGGATTGATTTCATGACAATTTAGACTTGCGCGATGAGGGAAAAAAACAGGGTGCAAATCAATAACAAAAAAAAATATGAAAGCAAATAAATAAAAGGATATGAGGAAAATGCTTGAATTGACGCTTAAAATGAATTTCGGTCTAGAAAAGCCACACTGCTTCGCAGGACGGGGTAGTTTAAAAGAATAAAGCGAAAGGAATATGGCGGGTGCGATCATACCAGCACTAATGCACCGGATCCCATCAGAACTCCGAAGTTAAGCATGCTTGGGCGAGAGTAGTACTAGGATGGGTGACCCCCTGGGAAGTCCTCGTGTTGCACCCCTCTCTTTTTTCTTTCGAAATCCAAATTTCCTATTCGTTCTTTATCCTGTAGTAATTTAGCTCCGTCGGAACGATTGCTTAATATTTTGCTTCTTGTCGAAGCGTGAAGGAGGATCTGAAGGCGCGAGACAAATCAGGAACGGTACGGCTCGATCAAAGCCCGGATCGTCGCTCAAATTTGTCGGCGCAAATGTATCACCGCAAGCGTGAAGGATTGATTTTATGATAATTTAGAGTTGCGGGATGATGGAAAAAAATAGGGTGCAAATCAATAACAAAACAAAATATGAAGTAAATAAATAAAAGGATAAGAGGAAAATGCTTCAATTGACGCTTAAAATGAATTTCGGTCTAGAAAAGCCACACTACTTCGCAGGACGGGGTAGTTTAAAAGAATAAAGCGAAAGGAATATGGCGGGAGCGATCATACCAGCACTAATGCACCGGATCCCATCAGAACTCCGAAATTAAGCGTGTTTGGGCGAGCGTAGTACTAGGATTGGTGACCCCCTGGGAAGTCCTCGTGTTGCACACCTCTCTTTTTTGTTTCGAAATCCAAATTTCCTATTCGTTCTTTATCCTGTAGTAATTTAGCTCCGTCGGAACGATTGCTTAATATTTTGCTTCTTGTCGAAGCGTGAAGGAGGATCTGAAGGCGCGAGACAAATCAGGAACGGTACGGCTCGATCAAAGCCCGGATCGTCGCTCAAATTTGTCGGCGCAAATGTATCACCGCAAGCGTGAAGGATTGATTTTATGATAATTTAGAGTTGCGGGATGATGGAAAAAAACA
The DNA here is from genome assembly GCF_003713205.1 of Coffea eugenioides. Classification (NCBI taxonomy): domain Eukaryota; kingdom Viridiplantae; phylum Streptophyta; class Magnoliopsida; order Gentianales; family Rubiaceae; genus Coffea; species Coffea eugenioides. Next base: position 6,278 of record NW_020862957.1, read on the forward strand.
GGGTGCAAATCAATAACAAAAAAAAAATAAAGTAAATAAATAAAAGGATAAGAGGAAAATGCTTCAATTGACGCTTAAAATGAATTCCGGTCTAGAAAAGCCACACTGCTTCGCAGGACGGGGTAGTTTAAAAGAATAAAGCGAAAGGAACATGGCGGGTGCGATCATACCAGCACTAATGCACCGGATCCCATCAGAACTCCGAAGTTAAGCGTGCTTGGGCGAGAGTAGTACTAGAATGGGTGACCCCCTGGGAAGTTCTCGTGTTGCACCCCTCTTTTTTTTGTTTCGAAATCCAAATTTCGTATTCGTTCTTTATCCTGTAGTAATTTAGCTCCGTCGGAATGATTGCTTCATATTTTGCTTCTTGTCGAAGCATGAAGGCGGATCTGAAGGCGCGAGACAAATCAGGAACGGTACGGCTCGATCAAAGCCCGGATCGTCGCTCAAATTTGTCGGCGCAAATGTATCAGCGCAAGCGTGATGGATTGATTTCATGGCAATTTAGAGTTGCGCGATGAGGGAAAAAAACTGGGTGCAAATCAATAGCAAAAAAAAATATGAAAGCAAATAAAAAAAAGGGTAAGAGGAAAATACTTGAATTGACGCTTAAAAGGAATGCCGGTTTAGAAAAACCACACAGCTTCGCAGGACGGGATGGTTTAAAAGAATAAAGCGAAAGGAACATGGCGGGTGCGATCATACCAGCACTAATGCACCGGATCCCATCAGAACTCCGAAGTTAAGCATGCTTGGGCGAGAGTAGTACTAGGATGGGTGACCCCCTGGGAAGTCCTCGTGTTGCACCCCTCTCTTTTTTCTTTCGAAATCCAAATTTCCTATTCGTTGTTTATCCTGTAGTAATTTAGCTCCGTTGAAACGATTGCTTTATATTTTGCTTCTTGTCGAAGGATGTAGGCGGATCTGAAGGCGCGAGACAAATCAGGAACGGTACGGCTCGATCAAAGACCGGATCGTCGCTCTAATTTGAAACTGAAAAATTTCCAAGCCTTAAGGAAATAGAGTTTTTCAAATTCTGCTCATTCCTTCGATGTTACTTGAACGTATTAAACTTGATTTCCAAGATGAAACCTTGTTTGCTTTTGTGCTTTAAAATCCCATCTTTGAACCCCGATTTACGAGTGATTGGGATTCGTTTTCATGAAATTTTCTTAGATTGTGCACTAAGTACAATCTTCGTAATAATTGGGGGTTTATGAGTGATAAATCCTTATTAATTGCTCAGGCACACAAGAGGAATTTCAAAAGGATCCCATGGTGGACGCTTGAACTTCGAGTGCCGTTTCTTCTTGTTTACTTGGTGAGTGTCAAGTGCATGTTTACTTGAACTCCTGTGAACTCGATACGTGTTTACATGTTATTGATATTTGACATTTTAAAATTCGAGATGAGAGTGTATTTTATCGCACTCGTTCTCGCTTGAAATAAATGACTCGTACTTGAAATGCTTGAATATCTCGATTGCTTGAATACGTCACATGCTTGTATGGATTGAAATAGTATGCTATGGCTGCATACGTCGCTGGAGTGAATCTCCTCGACACACACACATGTACATGGGAGACGCCCAAAATCATAGGCCAACCTTGGAACTCGAGCCGGCATGGGCTTGGTCGAGAACCTCGGCGAGCCATGAGAATCACATGATAAGCTTAATCTATTGGAGAGATCTTGCTTGGCATACTCGTTGAAGTATTGCCTCAAACAAATGACAGGCGGGCCCGATACAGGGGTATGTAAGGTGAAAAGGGGACAGGTTAAGTGGAGTTCTACGGACTAAACTTACCCGATTGACGGAGTGTCAATTCGTGGAGGTTCTTGATCGTGCCAGTGGAATATAGCTCCTGAGAGCTCCAGTATCCTTGAATTGTTTCTGTTTACTTTCAGTGAATCGTTAATTATTGATATATTATTGCTCTCCTTGTAAATTTTGGCTTGTTACTTGGACTATGTGCTTGCATGTGTGTTATTGGCCTCACGAGCGTTTCGCTCACCCTATAGATTTGTTTTCCTTAACAGGTTGGTCATGGAGTGAACTTGGAGAAACCCCCCCTTTTGACGTACTTTTGGTTTAGGGTTTCTAAGGTATTTTGGACTAGATTTCGTATCGGTTGTACTTTTGGGAACTTAATGTGTGGATGGAATATTCAATGTATCCGGATGTTGTACATTTTGGGATTTGATGTAACTTTTGGAAATTCGATGCAAGAATTGGATTATTATTATATATTATTAAGATGAAAGTTTTCCGCACTTTCTTACTTTCTTTCGTGGATGGGTAGTAATATATTAAGTTTGGAACGGGAATTGACTTGAGTCCTGGCGAGAGTTGGGCAGGCGTCCCGCGAATACCCTTTGGTTCGCCTTAGGGAGAAGTGGGGGTGTCACAAGTTACATGTTATCCGTAGATGGATCGCTTCAGATCCATGAGCTGATCCATTTCACGGCCAAAAATCTCCATCAACGATGCTGAATTTGTGAGAACTCAAAAAAAAAAAAAAAAGAGTTATGTGTATGCCTTGAATTTATTTTGTTTTATTTACTTTGTTATTAGAAATATTATATAAAATGACTAATTTGTTAAATTAAATGTCTAGCTGAATTTCTATAAAACCAAATGTGTGAAAATTTACTGGATCGATATAAGGGAAATTTTTTCAAGGTACATACAAATTAAAACAAACGAAATATCGAGACAATGTGCGAAATAATAATATTACGGACTCGTGATAACCAAATGAACTAAGATGAAAATACCTAACCAACCTTAGAATTTTGATTAAACTACCATGCAATCAAGAAACGTGCTATCAAAATTTCATAAAACAAAACCAAGTGAGAGGAAGATACTGTTAGGGTGGTTATCTAAATTTAACCACTGGTGAAAACCATCACCTATTAAATCCAAAATCTCTATGGCGATTATTAAGAAATAAATTAATGATAAAATTGTGGAAGCGTACCTGGATTCATATCGACAAACTGATATATGAATCTCCAAAGGTATTGGGGTGGCTTTCCAGGTCAACACGTATTCGCCGATCCTTGAGAGAGCTCTTTAGTATCTCTCTGGTATCTTTCCTGACGATGGAATATCAGGGAAGAGCTATATTTTGTGGTACTAGAAAATACTATCCTTTTGCGACCAACCGAGTTTTAAGCCTTTCTAATGAACCATCAGCTCTATATTTCAAAGTAAACACTATTTACACCCTACTGTTTTCTTTCCTTTAGGCAGGTTTACAATTTTTCAAGTCTTATTTCTCTCTAGGGCATTCATCTCCTCTTTCATAGCTTGTATTCAGTTCTTATTTCTAAGTGCCTCTTGCAGTATTTGTGGGATTGAAGTGGAGTTGATGGTGGTAAGAAAAGTTTTATGTTGTGGAGAGAGTCTATGGAAAGACACAAAATTTGAGATTGGATGCTTAGTACATTCTTGTGTTCCTTTTCGAACAGCAATAGGCAGGTCTAAATCATTAAATTCACAAGGAGCAGAGTCAAATTGAACACATAAAAGAACAAAATTTTCAGTACCTGATTGTGGTTCAGATTCTTGGATTTGCACAAGTTCAGAAATATGAACTTTCTTCCTTGAGTAGATCGTGAGTGGTGTAGTTGGATTTAAACCAGTTTTTCTCTCAGCTCCAAGATCAAGTTCAATTTCTTTACTGGAATGTTTAACTTCAAATTCAGGTTCAGATTCACTGCTAGCATGTTCTCCTTTGGAATTTGGTGTATGGTCAGATTTGAAAGACTTCAAGTTTACTGTAGGACTTTGAAAATCGAGGAGAAATTCCTTATCTTTCCAAGAACTCTCCCCCTGGAGATGAGGATTGTTACTTTGAGAGTAAGGTTCATTTTCAACAAATGTAACATCCATGGAGGTAAAAAAAAATTTTGAAGGTGGATGATAACACTTGTATCGTTTCTTTGTGTTTCAGTATCCCACAAAAATACATTTTAAAGCTCTTGGATCAAGTTTCTTTGGTGTGCATGAACATGTACAAAAGCAACACAACCAAACACTTTTAGTGACAATGTGCAAGAGACATTAAAATCAGGGTAAAAAAATAGAAAAAGCAGTAATGAGACTCTGATTATTTATCACTTTGGAAAGTACTCTATTTATCAAATGTGTAGTAGTTAAAACAACCTCCCTGCAAAAGGTTTTTGAAACTTTATGTTGAAACAAAATTGCTCGAGTCACATTAAGTAAATGTCTATTTTTCCGTTCAGCAATCCCATTTTGTTAGGGTGTGTCTACACAAGATGAAACATGTATTATACCTTTTTTTTTTGGAAAAAAGATGAGAGAATTTAATTAAAATAGTCTCTTACATTGTCAGATCTTACTTTTTTAATCAAACTTTCAAATTGTGTACAAATCATTTTATGAAATATTGGAAAAATACTGGTTACTTCTGATTTTTCTTTTATAAGAAATACAACCAAGTAGTTCTAGTACAATCATCAATGAATGTAACAAACCATTTTGCTCTAGAAATATTAGAAACTCTACAAGACCCCCAAATATCAGTACGTATCAAAGAGAAAGGTCTAGTAGATATTGTATTACTCAATGGAAATGATAGTCTATGATGTTTAGCAATTTCACATGTATCACAATGAAAACTACTAACATCTTCATTCTTAAAAAGTGAAGGAAACATGCTTTTAAGTAAAATAAAAGATAGATTACCAAGACGGAAATGATGAAGCCAAATTTCAGATTTAATATTTGAGGAGCAGGTGAGGGATAACTGATTATTGTTCTGCTTGTTGCCACTCATTTCTTCAAGGTAATAAAGCCCATTATTCACCTTAGCAAGTCCAATCGTCCTCCCTGAAACCAAATCCTGAAAAATACAGTGAGTAGAATAGAAAGTTACTTTACAGTTCAGATCTTTGGTAATTTGATGGATGGATATGAGATTGCAGGACAATTTTGGGACATGCAACACATTATTTAGGGACAAAGAATTTGATAGATTTACTGTCCATTAGCTTGCAACAGTTATAGGAGATCCATCCGCAACAGTAATTTTTCTATTTCCAGGACATGGGTTGTATGTTTTAAATCTGATTGGGTTGAGTCATATGGTCAGTAGCTCCTGAGTCGATGACTCAAGAGCCTAGAGAAGACATGCTTGAGGCACTTAAAGCATAAGAGTTATGGTACTTACCTGATTGAGCCAATGAACACGTACTAGAGGACTTTTCAAGGGAATTTAGGAGGTTTCTTAGCTTTTCGATTTCTTCTTTCTTGAATTCTCCTATACCAACCTAGTTGGATATTTCTTGGGTTTGGTCTTCTCCATCAGTTAAGTGGGCTTTTCCTTCTTTGAATCCTCCTTTACGACTAAGGACTTGTTCCTTCCCATGGAGTTTGAAGCAATCATCTCGTGTATGGCATGGTTTTTTGCAGTATGTGCACCAAATTGTGTCTTTATTTGATTCTGTACACCCATTACCTATCTTTGCTTCCTTATTGTTTGACTTTGTAGAAATCATTGCCGAGTCTTCTAATATTTTAGATTCCAACATGACTTCTCGCCTATTCTCTTCAACTCGGATCAATGATGTTGTCTCATTCAGAGATGATAATCTTTCCTTCCCCAATATCTGGACTCTGACCTGATCAAATTCCACATTCAAACCTGCAAGAAAGTCATAAACCCCATCCTTTTTGATAAAGTTTTTCAAGGTGGCTGCATCTTCACTACACAACATCTGAACACACCGATATTGGTCTAGTTCCTGCCATAGATTTTACAGAAGATTGGCATATTGAGTAACAGAAAGGTTGCCTTGTTTAGTGGCTGAGATCTTTGTTTTGATCTTATAGATTAGGGCAGCATCTCCTGCCTTTGAATAGGTCTGTCGAATAGTAGCCCATATATCTTTAGCTGTTGGTAGGAACATGCAAGTGTCGCTTATTTCAGGCAACATGGAGTTCCACAGCCATGACATGACAATAGAATCCTCTTCATCCCAAGCAGCGAATTTAGAATCTCCCTTTTTGGTCCAGTTCCAAGCAAGTGATGGATTTTGCCCTTTCCTTTAAGAAATGTTTGAACAAATTGTGACCACTTCAAATAGTTTTTTCCGTTGAGCTTGTAGGCTGCTTAGATACTCTGCAAATTCCATGTTTGTAGAATATTTGAGGTCACTTCTGATTTGGTATTGGAGTTGATTTCTGATGGTTCAGTTTCAGACATGTTAGAGGTTTCAAAGAAAAATTGGCAATGAAGGCCTAATGAAAAAATCAGCAATAAAGGCTGGAAATTACACTTGGCAATAAAGACTTGAAAAGAAGAAAGCACTCAGCAATGAAAGTTGACAAGAAGAGGCCCAAGAGCAAAAGCTCTGATACCATGAATGAAAAAGAGAACTGAATTGTTCGGTTATCAATTTTGTTCTAGGCTCTGTACAACATTTATACAAATGGAATTTGACTTTTGTCAACTCCATGAAATCTCTAATCTCCTAAAAATTAGCAGCTAATTTATTCTATCCTAAAATACATTAGAAGTAAATTATTCTATCCTAAAATAAAGCAGAAATCATGGGATATACATAGAATTTATAGCTGTACAGAAAAGATATTCTAGCTTTTCAACAAATTCTTCTTTCTCTTTAACAACCCTTAAAGTTAATTTTTCTTCAAGTGAATCTGTATTAGCTCCCCCCGTAGCTAAGAACCCTCTACCAAGGATAATAGGTATAGAAATATCTTCTTCCATATCAAGAACAATAAAATCAATAGGAAAATAAAATTGATCAACTTTAACCAATAGCTCTTCTACAATACCCATTGGATAATGCACTGAATGATCAGCCAATTGTAGAATCACTTGAGTAGGTACTAGGTTGGCAAACTTCAATTTCCTTAAAAATGATAAAGGCATCAAATTAACACTAGAGCCAAGGTCACATAAATACTTCTCAGCAAGAATATGCTCAAATTGATAGGGCACAATAAAACTCCCTAGATCTTTCATCTTAATTGGAAGATGATTTTGAAACACTACACTGCATTTATCAGTGAAAGACACCTCTGCAAAAGTCCTTTAGTTTCTTTTTATTAGACACTATCTCCTTTAATAACTTTGCATAAGTAGGGATATTTGCCAAATTTTCAAAAAGGCATATTGACTTGTAACTTCCCAAGCATATCCATGAACTTCTGATACATCTCATCAATTGCTTTCTTCTTAAACCTTTGCAAGAAGAGGATAGGTGGCACATCAGCTTTAGCTTCAGGCAATTTTATACGTTGATCATCTTCACCCTCTTTGCCCAAGCCATCATGCTCATCCTCAAATTTTTCACTTCCATCACCCACTTTAACCTTATTTTTCTTCTCAAGTACCAACTTTATTTTAACTCCTGGATCATCCAACACTTTTCCTGAGCATATGGTTATTGCCATTGTAGCCTCCTTTGAGTTTACTTCAATAGTACATGGATGTTTGCCCCTTTCAGTTAGCATTTTAGCCAATTGGCTACTTGTCTCTCCAAACTTTGAATAGAAACTTGTTGAGATTGAGCTATTTGCTCCAATTTCTGCATGTATTATAACATCATGTTTTTAACACTCAACTTCTTTTCTTAAGCAAGCGAAGGCAGATATTGAGATCCCTACGGCTGACCTAGGAACCCAGGTGGTCCCATAGGGGTGATCTCTTAATTTCTCCATGATAAATTAGGGAGATTTCTCTGCCCCTCATTATACATATTAGAAAAGAAATCATTCATTTGAGAACATGGTTCTGGAGACTGAGTTTCACCTTTTAGCAATAATCGCATCTGATGCATCTAATGACTCAGTTCAGCCACTTGTGAGCCCAAATCCTTAGAAGTAGACATTTTCTAAACACTTGCTCCTTTATCTCGACTTGTTTTTGTTGAGAGTTATTAGAAAGTAACTCATATATTGCAACCAATTCTTTTGGAGTTTTATCATGAATATACCCTCCTGCTGCAAAATCTACCATGTTTTGAATTGTGAAAGTCAGCCCATCATAGAAAAATTGCACTTGTAGAGCCAACGGATAATGGTGATGAGGACATTGAGTAGGCAACTGCATAAATCATTCCCAAGTTTCGTGAATAGGCTCTCCCTCCATTTGAGCAAAGGACCAAATTTATTCCTTAGATTAATAGTTTTCTACAGAGAGTAGTACTTGGTCATAAAGATATTGTAAACATCTTCCCAAGTTCTCAAGGTTCCCTCAAGAAAGTTTTGCAACCAAGATTTAGCATGGTCCATGAGGCAGTAGGGAAAACACCTTATCCGTAGATCATCTTTTGATATCCCACCCAATGGAAAAATCTGCACCACCGAGTAAAATTCTCAGATAAAAGATAGCAAGTCTTCATTAGGTAGACTGTGAAAAACAGAAAGCATATTAAAATGCAAGGTCTTTAGCTTGTAATTTCTAACCCCATCACTTAGTCGGGTACAATGTGAGGAAGCTGCTATCATAAGACATTGGATGTTTCTCAGATGAAATTTAGCAGGCGGAGCTAGGGGTGGATTTTGATTACTAGGAGTGTCCAAAGCCATCTTAAACCAAGGTACCTAAGCAAGAAAATAAAAACAAAAGTGAAGAAATAAAAATAAAAATAAAAGGCAAAAATAACTAAAGTAGAGAAACTTAGCGTTGACCCCCGCAACGGTGCCAAAAACTTGATCGATGAATTCCTATAAGTGCATAGGTTCGATTGTAGTAATAAATTACTTAGAGTATTTCAGGGTCGAACCCACAGAGATGAGTTAATTTTTTACTTTAATTATTCTAATTGAATAACAAAATTTAAATTCAAAAAATTGTATTTTCTAACTAAACAATAAAAAAATAATCAATTCAAATAAACTGTGGTGAGAAAATAATAGACACATGTCTAGGGTTTCAAGTTTTAATCCAAAATTTGAGTCAATTATCTAATTAATTTCTTAACAAACTATGAATGCATCCCACAATTATACCTTAGGTTATCTCTCAATACATCTAAAGTGTGCCTAATTAAATCTTACATCTCTCTCGAGATCTCAAGTGTTCAATTAAACCCTTTAAGAACTTTGGTGATATAAGTGTGTAATACAAATCCTAACCTACTCTCATAATTAGTCTAAATATATTTATCTATCTAGTGCATGGTTGTATTGCCTTTTTCAATTCAATACAAACTCTAAGAGCATGTCTATGATAGCCAAGTATAAACACATAATTAAATCAAGATAAATAAATCATAACAAAAGGCAAGAAATTAAATTAGAAGAATTAATAAAATTCCTTCATAAAAACCCTAACCCTAGAAACAATTTAGTTCAACATGATTTGGAAATTAAAACCACGAATTCAAAGAGTTGCTACATAGATAAGAAAATGAGCAAGAAAACTTCTCAATTGCTTGCTCTAATCTTCTCCTTGCATGCTCCTTGATTTGCCTCCATTTGATCTTGATCTCTCAAGGATAAATTATGAAAAGATGTTAAAACTAAGTTAGACTAATGTTTTTCACCTCTAAAAACGTCCTAGATAGACCCTATTTATAGTTTTTTAAAGTAGTATCCGAAATAGGGTAGAATTGGATTTTTTAGAGTTGAAAAATGACAATTTCGCACACTTTTCTAATGAACACCGGTGCAAATATCACTCTAAACACCAGCGTCGGTGTTGGGACAATGGCAAGAAGGCCAAATTTAAGATGGGTGCAAGTTACATGTGATCAGCAGACGGATTGCTTCAGATCCACGCACAGATCCATTTCAAGGCCAAAAATCTCCATCAACACGGCCAAATGATATCTTTCTCAAACATGAAAGTAGCTCTTTGAATTAGTTTTTTAATGCCACAAGAATCATGTCATGTGGTGGTATGGATGCTGAGATATACCCAAAATATTGAGAACTAGTTGGAAGAACTTTGCTGCGCAACTATACTTTAGTATTTTGGATCTTTGCCTATTAAACCATGAGAACCAAACTTTGATGTTTTGATAAGATTTGTAGAGAATTCATTTATCTTCAAAATGAATTAAGAATCATCTCAATCCAATTTGTGTAACTCAAGTTATTGCCAAAATACTTACATTTGTCAATCCTGCCAAACCTCTTACTCTTCATGCTTTGTTCTTCCATTGCTTATTTGCATCATGTTTTTTGTCTGTTTTCTCCCCAATTGAACCCCTATTAAAACAATATAATAACAAAATTAAGTAGCTTTCATTAAAAAAAAAAAGTTCAAATTACATAGTTAACTAAACAAATATTTTTTTTTTATGAATGAAGTTGCAAACTATTGGAATACAGAAATTTCATTTGGATTGCTATCTTTAGGGATTTTGTAAAAAAGAATATATTTTAGTGATTTGATATATGTGAGGTAAAAAAGTGATTGGGAAATATATTCACATAAAACATAAAAGTTTTTCTGCAAAAAATCACAGTCCAAACAAGGGTGGATAACAACAACATGGACTGCAAATGGATGCACACTAAATGGTTTTGTGCCTTTCTTCGTTCATAAATTACAATGATTAGATACACTAAATGGAAGAACTATCCTTCCACGCTGAAAAATCAACAATAACACCCTTGAACTTCCAATTATTCACATTCAGTTTCAAATGATCTTTGTGGGCCAATGTAGAATGGTTGACCTTTTTTGGCCCAATGAATGCATGCTTTGAATGATCGAATCTAAACTTAAATTAGTTCATATTGGATAAGAAGGGTTTAAATCTGGCAAAGGCAAATACAAATTTGACAAAGAGCAAAGAAATCGCAAGGAAATCTTCGGAAAAGAATAAACTCCCATTTCAAAACCGTAAGACAGTAGAAAGCGAATATAGAAAGGAGGTACCGGTGGCTTTTATACCTACTCATCTTGTAATTAAATTAGATTTCTATTACTTTGTTTTTGGTAATCGATTTCGTCCACTGGGATTCTGGGAATAGATGCCAACCTTAGATTCTATTTATTAAAAAAATAATAAAAAACAAGGAGGTGGACATAAAGCCAAAACTTCCGTGCAAATGCATCATCAGAAACTTTTACAAATCTGCAAGTATGAATCCTAACTTATCTATATATATATATGAAAGTATCTATTTTAATTAGTGTTTCTCACTTCTATGTGGCATAGTTAATTGAAGAAAATTAATTATAAAAGTAGCTATTTTAATTAGAGTATTTCTCACTCCTATGTGACATACTTAATTGAAGAAAATTAATGGGTTATGGCCATTTGAGTTTTACCCATATTGAATATTATATTATATGTTAAAATTATCCCTAATTTTAAAATATAACTAATCTTACCTTAATGATATCCAAAATAACTTTTAAAAAATAACTAATCTTAGTTTAATGATATCTGCTTTATATTAAATTGTTACATAAAACTATACTAAAGCCTTTTTCAAATTACAATTATTTTCATAAATTATTTCCTTTTATCACCATATCGATGATTAGGATTCGAATTGCTCATCATCTCTTTCCTTAATTTTGAATTAACTTAGTGTAAAAAAAATTAATTATTATACCAGCGGAATTACAAATATTGTTATAAGCTAAATATTTACTAATGAAAAAATGTGGATTGCTGGATCTTTTTTACTTAATTAAATGTGAATATATAGTTCTAGATCTATGGTCATTATAAAAATTTAAATTATCTAAAAGAATATTTATTAAAAAATAATATCTACCAAGTTTTGGATATGGGATACATTATTCTATGTATACTATCATATTATAGTGAAAGTATATAAATAAATTTTTAAAAATTAGTGAATAATTGAACATTTAAAATACATTAATTTTTTTAAAGTTAATATGAGTGGACATGTAGGATTAACAATAAATAAAAAGAAACCATGCTAAGGCATGGACAAAATTCTAGTTATAACTGAGCTCAATCCCAACCCAACGAAAACATAGTAATTGAACAAAAGAATGGTAGATCACTTTATTTCCTATGTCACAACGAAGATTGGATAATCGATTAGCAAGCCGATTAACTTCTTGGAAGCAGTGCAAGACTCCAATAAAATGTGACTGTAGAGTAATAAACTCATCTATCTCTTGTTAAATAGTCCAAGAAGACCTCAATTTGCGATGGATATCACACTAAATCGGAATAAGCACTTGGATTTAGGAGCAGTGTCCTTGATCCCTTCATAGACACCTGGAGTGGTGTGTCTGTTGCGCTAAAGGAAGCTATGTGGTGTGTCTGTACTTTGTAGTATTGTAAAGTGCGATCCACTTTCGTATCACATTACAATTTTGCCCTTTTAGGGTGACAAGCAACCAGAATCCGGCTGAGGCGGCAATATTAGGGCAAACCTCCATTGGAGCCACCAATTCAAGAATTATCTTTCCCACTCTAAGACGGTGCTCGGTCCTACTTTTAGCCCGTGTCAAAACCAATGTTGAATAGTGACAAGGGTTTATTTTACGTATTTTTTAGTGTGTTTTATTAGTTAATTCTGGTTTGATTATTTAATTTTATAACTAAAATAACTAAGGTTTTAGTAAAAAACTACATTTTATGTTAAAGTGGCTAAACATTGCATTTTATGGATTTTTATGGTAAAAACTTCATATTTTGTAGGTTTAATGATTCAATCATCAAATGAAGTGCATTGAGAAGATATTTGGATGATTGAAGGTGAATTAAAGTGGTGAAAATAAAATATGAAGTGTAAAAGGAAAAATGCAAATTGAATCAAGAAAAGCCAGGTTTGACAACTCTGACACATTTTGGTATTTTGATTATATCTGGAGCTACATAGATCGGATCAAGGTGATCTTGGTACCATTTTGAAGCTAAGAGATATATCTACATTTGGTATGAAGACATCAAAGTCCAATTCAGCCGTTTTCATAGTCCAAAAGTTGAAATACCGAAATTCAACTCAGCTGTCCAAAGTGGAAAACAGAGCTCTGACCAGTGTTTAGTATTTTGATCATATCTCAGGCTACAAAGCTCAGATTTGGATGATTCTTGAAGCATTGGAAAGCTAACTCAAAGAGCTACAACTTTGCTGTTTTACACAAAAGCCAGTTCGGCCTTTATGATAGAGAAAATCGCAGCTGAAGTAAGGACAAAGTGAATACGCGAGTACACAAAACGTGACTTGTAACCGCGTTTTGTGTAGGCGCGTTTTCTGGCCGCAATTCTGCAATTTGCTCAGTCAATTCTCTTATGTTCAAACTACTTTCCAGCTACAATCTGCAAGAGAATTCGGTGCACATGCTTCAGAAGACAAAAGGGCAAGAAAAGTGGCTTATTTTCAAGTCAAAAATATTTGTTATTGACTACTTAACAATTTCAGATTTGGAGAATCATAGCAGAAAAGTTTGACCAGTGGAAAATGAGCTTTGGAGTAGTTTATATGCAGAGACATCTGGGAGGTCTAAGAGGATCATAC
>NW_020862958.1:0-74435 GCF_003713205.1 Coffea eugenioides
CACCACCTTTCTTTTTTTCTCTTTCTTTCTTGCATTTTAAGCCTCATAATTCGGTCAACCCAGCTGCAAAGTAAGAAGATATTTTGCTCAAAAGTCAATAAACTTGTTTGGTAAGAAAAATGGTGGTCAAGTGGTGCGTTCAATCGGTAGTGCGCGGGACCCGCCGGTTCGCGCCGTTTTTCTTAAAAACTCACGTACTAGGGTTTTTACTTCTCATTCACTAACCTTATATCATTGCTACTAGTCACATGTTATTTGTCACTTAAAAGTCACTTTTAATCTCCAAAATTAATTCTTACTCTGTACCGAAAATTCATCCGGCGAAAAATCGCGAAAACCCTAATTTTGCTCCAAACTTGAAACCGAAGCGTAAAGCCCTACTTTCTAGGTTTATTTACACTTAGTGTGAAATAATTGGGTAGTGGGGCTTTGATAAATAATAATTTTCAAATAAAAGGGTATTTTTGAGAAAAATATAAGAAATTTGCGAGTCCTCACACTCTCTCCCCCTTAAAAGAATTTCGACCTCGAAATTCATACCTTTCGTCGTGAACAGGTCGGGATATTTCTCTTGCATGTCCTTTTCTAGCTCCCAAGTTGCTTCTTCCACTTCATGATGCTTCCATAGAACCTTTACTAAAGGAATCTGCTTGGTTCTTAGGTCTTTCACCTTTCGATCCAGTATTTGAATAGGTCGTTCTTCATAGGTTAGGGACTCGTCAAGTTCAACATCTTCAGGTGGCAAAATGTGAGTTGGATCCGGATGATATTTCTTAAACAAAGAAACATGGAAAACGTCATGGATCCTAGACAAACTAGCTGGTAGCTCAAGTCGATAAGCCACTTTTCCTATTCGCTGAAGTACATTGAAAGGTCCTATATATCGTGGTTGCAACTTTTTCCCTTTTCCTGCTTTGATCTTTCCTTTTAATGGTGTAATCCGAAGAAACACCTTATCCCCTATTTCAAACTCCAAGTCTTTCCTCCTATGATCGGCATAGCTTTTCTGACGGCTTTGGGCTGTTTGAAGCCTCTGGCGGATCATTTTTACTTTCTCATACGCTTCCTCAACCCATGGTATTGTGGTCGGATCTATAATTTTTCTCTCTCCTACTTCATCCCAATGGATTGGAGATCGACATTTTCGTCCATACAATGCTTCATATGGGGCTATTTGAATAGAGGAATGGTAACTATTGTTATACGCGAACTCAACCAAGGTTAAGTATTGGCTCCAACTCCCTCTAAAATCCACAATACAGGCTCTCAGCATATCCTCAAGAGTTTGGATGGTTCTCTCAGATTGTCCATCAGTTTGCGGATGATACGCGGTACTATAGCTCAACTTAGTCCCTAAAACCTCTTGTAATTTCTGCTAAAATCGGGATACAAACCTGGAGTCCCTATCCGATACAATACTCACTGGTACCCTATGTAGTCTTACTACCTCATCCATATAAAGTTTAGCAAGTTTCTCCAAAGGATATTTCATATTCACTGGCAGAAAATGTGCAGTCTTAGTTAATCTATCCACTATCACCCAAATTGCATCATGCCCCTTTTGTGTTCGTGGCAATCCTGACACAAAATCGATCGTTATGTGCTCCCATTTCCATTTAGGGATCTCTAAAGGCTGTAACAAACCCGATGGTTTTTGATACTCAGCTTTTACTTGTTGGCACGTAAGACATTTTCGCACAAACTGGGCAATCTCCGCCTTCATATTTTCCCACCAATACAGACTTCTAAGATCTCGGTACATCTTATTATTCCCTGGGTGCACCGTATACCTAGAGCAATGTGATTCCTCCAAAATCTCCCTTTTCAATTCCTCATCCCTAGGTACCACGACACGATTTCGAAACTTTAAAATTCCATCAGGACTTAGATTGAAATTAGATAACTCCCCTTTTTCCACCTTTTCTACCCACTTTTGTACTATTGGGTCCTTTACTTGGCCCTCTTTGATTCGCTCTATCAGTGCCGATTTCACCTCAATATTTCCAAAAATCACCCTCTTCGGTTCCAAATGAGGTTTCCACTCACAGACATCCTCCAACAGGCTCCACTCTCTCACTAAGGAACTTGCTAGTTGAGTTTTCCGGCTTAAAGCATCTGCTACAACGTTGGCCTTTCCAGGATGGTAGTTAATTGAACAGTCATAATCCTCTAAGAACTCTACCCACCGACGTTGTCTTAGATTTAACTCCTTCTGAGAAAACAGATACTTAAGGCTCTTATGATCTGTATAAACCTCAAAAGTTACACCATAAAGATAATGCCGCCATTTCTTCAAAGCGAATACTACAGCTGCAAGCTCCAAATCATGGGTCGGATAATTCTGCTCATGAGATTTTAATTTCCGAGACACATAGGCAATCACATTCCTATTCTGCATCAACACACACCCTAGCCCTTCCTTTGAAGCATCGGTATAAACCGTATAACTATCACTTCCACTGGGCAAAGCTAAAACTGGAGCCACAGTTAATTGTTTCTTAAGCTCTTGGAAACTACTTTCACACTTAATATCCCAAATATACTTTCCTTGTTTCTTAGTCAAGTTAGTCAAGGGTCCTGCAATTCTCGAGAAATTCTTTATAAATCTGCGGTAGTATCCTGCTAAGCCTAGAAAACTTCGCACCTCTGTAGGATTTTCTGGCCGTTTCCATTTAGCCACAGCTTCCACTTTCACCGGGTCTACAGCAAGGCCATCTTTTGAAATTATATGACCTAGAAACGCCACATTTTCCAACCAAAATTCACACTTACTGAACTTAGCGAACAGTTGGTGCTCTCTTAGGGTTTGTAGCACTATCCGCAAATGTTGTTCATGCTCCTCCCTTGACCTCGAATACACTAAGATATCATCAATGAACACCACTACAAACCTATCCAAGTAAGGTTTGAACACTCGATGCATCAGATCCATGAATGCCGCTGGGGCATTGGTTAAACCAAAAGGCATCACTGCGAACTCAAAATGCCCATATCGAGTGTTGAATGCCGTTTTTGGCACATCCTCCTTTCTAATTCTCAACTGATAGTACCCTTGTCGCAGATCCAACTTAGAAAACACTACAACCCCTTGTAACTGATCAAACAACTCATCGATGTGGGGCAAAGGATATTTATTCTTAATGGTTACTGCATTCAATCCTCGATAGTCAATGCACAACCTTAAACTCCCGTCCTTTTTCTTAACAAATAGCACTGGAGCTCCCCACGGGGACTCGCTCTCATGAATAAACTCTCGTTCTAGCAAGTCCTGCAATTGCACCTTCAACTCCTTAAGTTCAGCAGGTGCCATACGATAAGGAGTTTTAAAGATGGGAGTGGTTCCGGGTACTAAATCAACCTTAAATTCAATCTTCCTTTCGGGCAGCAGAGACTCCAACTCCTCCGGAAATACGTCCGAGAATTCACTGATTACAGGCATGTCTTCTAACTTAATCTTTTCTCCCGGAGTGTTAATTAGAAAAGCTAGATAACCACGTGCCCCATGACTAAGCAATTTCCTAGCCCTTATACCTGAAATAAGTGCAGAAGAGGCTATCATACCCCTCACATCAAGCTTTAGAGTGGCCTCTCCCGGTATACAAAATTCGACCACTTTCATTCTACAATCTACCCGAGCATGATAATGAGTTAGCCAATCCATACCTAGGATAATATCGTACCCCTTAATGGCTAGACTAATGAGGTCCACTACCAATTTCCGTTCACCAACCCAAATATCACAATTCCTATACACCTCATTCGCCAGCAAGATTTGATTACCCGTAGGTGTTCTTACTTCTAAGTCATAAGGTAAATTTTCAACTTTCAAATCAATTCCAAGCATAAATGCAGGATTAACAAAAGAGTGAGTAGCACCGGGGTCTATCAAAATTTTGACTAACCGGTGAAAAACAGGGATCGTACCTTCTACCACCTCCGTTGGTTCAGGCACGGATTGTTGGTCCAGTGAATATACTCTGGCCGGAACCCTCGACCTAGCCCCTCCAGCATTGGTCGGCTTTGGGTTTGACCTAGCAGTCGACTGGGTATCACTAATCAACGGGCAGTTAACTATCTGGTGCTCCGTACTTCCACACCTTAGGCACTTCCGAGCCTTTCTCTAGCATTCATCCTCAGTATGGTTCGATTTTCCACAGTATCCGCATATCACTCGGGGAGTAGAGGTCTGACCTCCCTGCGGAATTCCTCTACCTTGTCCTCTACCACCTTGGCCTCCCCTTTGGGCACCTCCCCTCTGAGTACCTCCTCTCGGAGCACCTCCCCTGGACGCACTGGAAAACCGTCCACCTCCAGCCCCACGACTGGACTTAGCAGGTGGTACGTTTTAATCACTCCGTACAGACCCTTGGGCTCCACTAGATCCCCCTTTTCGTTTGGCGTGGAAATTCCTCACGTGTGTCCTAACAGTTTCTATCCTTTGGGCCTTCTCCAGGACTTCCGTAAACGTATTAATCTGAACTGCCGCTAAAGCTTCTTGTAATTTCACATTTAACTCTTGCACAAACCTCCGTACTTTTCTTGGTTCCGTAGCAATCAGCTCAGGGGCAAATTTTGACAATTTCGTAAACTTGGTCTCATACTCAGTTACACTCATCGTTCCCTGACGCAGTTTAATGAAATCGTCTTCTCGCTTTTCTTGGACGATAGGAGGAAGATATTTCTTGTTAAAATCTCGTACAAAGTTTAACCAAGTTCATGCAGTTCCCTCTCTCTCCCACTTGGCCCTCACTACGTTCCACCAGGCCCTAGCTGGCCCCTCGAACTGGAATACAGCAAATTGAACCTGCCTCTCCTCTGTATAGTTCAGGGCAGCAAAAATATTTATCATGGCCTCCAACCATTTCTCAGCCCCATCCGGGTCTGATCCTCCTAAGAATTTGGGTGGGGAGAATTTCTGGAATCTCTCCAAGACTCTATCCTGCCCCAAATCGGGGTCCCTAGGTTGATTTACAGGGCCTTGACCCTGTTGTTCCACCAACCGGGTTAAAATATTAGTCATCTATTGGATGGCAGTGGCCACCTGATCTCCCCCGGCAGTCTGGGGTTCAGGTTGCTGCTCAACCGCTGCCTCTCTCTCCTCTCTCGGTTCTGGCACCGGTTCCTGTACTTGTTCACCTTCACGGCCTCGTCTAGAACCGCGTTCTCGGTTAGCTTTCTTGGTCCGACTTCTCTTATCTTCCATGTTGAGAGTTAACCAACTAGAAACATATAAACAGGGTAAGGTATGACTCATATATCGCGTTGCAACAAGATAATTAGAGGCAAACAAACACGTAAGAAACAAGCCCTTTATTTACATAACAAACAAGTCGTATATACAGGCCAACAAGTTACATAGTCAGAGGCTATCACAGCCAAGGAACATAGAACAAAAGATATTTACATCCACCATGACACGTCAAAATAAAAAACAAAAGGAGACGTGTCGTCCCACTATGTTCCTACTATCCCACAAAAACTCCTCAAACCCCGGTCCTAACAAGTGGTCTGGCTAGACGCCGACCCAACCGACTCCGAGGATGCACTCAGCTCCTCCTCCGGGTCCTCCTCAGGATCCTCCTCAGGAGCACCGGGAACGCCAGGAGCTACAGGCACTTCGCCCTCACCGGCCAAGTCCTGGAGCACATCGTCCACTAATGTCTTGCACTCGGTCAAAATATGGCCAGTTCGGTCTCTAATGGCCGCAACCACTCGCACAAGACGTCCAGCAGTCGCCTGGGCCTGCTCACGAAAAGCATCGGTCCGCTGCTGCTCCTCCAGAATCGAGACCTCCAACTCTCGGATCCGGGCTCCCTGGTCTAGGAGTGTAGCTCGAAGACGCTCTATCTCCGTATAGCACCTACGATTGGTGCTACCCAATCGTCTCCGCTCGTCATCCACTGCGAGCACCACTCGGTCAGGATAGGAGTAGGTCTTCCAGCAATCGCAGCGTCGGATTTTGCGCGCTGGGGACCACCGCTGCACCGGCCCATCGGGAATCTCCTGGTATGTGATCACGCGAGAGACGGGCCCCTCCAGATAGGGCTCGCCAGCAGGAGCGTCAGAAAGTATATCAGTAGGTACGGGCTGAGACGGCCCCGCACCCCCAGAAGCGTCAGCGTCCGCCATCACCTAAGTTTGCAAATAACATTGCAAAAGTAAGTACGCAACACGTAGAAAACAAGGCTAAAGGCTAATCTCAAGGATAAAACCCTAGCCTATCGTATCAAGCACTCAATCTACCTAGATCAATTCATAACCTAGGCTCTGATACCACTTGTGACGACCCCACCTCTCCCTAAGGCGTATCAAAGGGTTCGGCGGACCGCCTGCCCAGCTCTCGCCAGGACTCACTCACTAACTCACCCGAATCACAAACATACACATCAAGTGTGAGGACTCACAAATTTCTTATATTTTTCTCAAAAATACCCTTTTATTTGAAAATTATTATTTATCAAAACCCTACTACCCAATTATTCCACACTAAGTGTAAATAAACCTAGAAAGTAGGGTTTCACGCTTCGGTTTCAAGTTTGGAGCAAAATTAGGGTTTTCGCGATTTTTTTCGCCTGATGAATTTTCGGTGCAGAGTAAGGATTAAATTTGGAGATTAAAAGTGACTTTTAAGTGAGAAATAATATGTAACTAGTAGCAATGATATAAGGTTAGTGAATGGGAAGTAAAAACCCTACTACGTGAGTTTTTAAGAAAAACGGCGCGAACCGTCGGGTCCCGCGCACTACCGATTGAACGCACCACTTGACCACCATTTTTCTTACCAAACAAGCTTATTGACTTTTGAGCAAAATATCTTCTTACTTGGCAGCTGCTTTGACCGAAATTTGAGGCTTAAAATAGCAAGGAAAAGAAAGAGAAAATTGAAAGGTGGTGGTGGTGACAAGTGTCGCCAGACAAGGACTTTCTATTTAACCCCAATTTTTGCATCTTCTTCCCCTTATTTCTGTTCCTTGGCCGAGAGGAAGAAGGGAAAAAACACCAAGGGAAAATCTCTCCATTTCTTCTTGAATCAAACTACTAAGTGAGAAAATAAAAGAAATAAACCGATTAAACTCACCTTTGAGTGTTTAGTTAGTGATTTATTGGTGGGTTTGTAAAAGGGAAAACTAGGGATACACTTGGTGGACACTAATCAAGGTAAGGAAGATGATCTCTCTAATTTTTACTTTCAATCTTGTTTAAATTAAGCTTAGTAACTCAATTTTGTGGTGAATCATGGATGTTATCATGTTTTGGAGGTTTTCCCCTTTTGATATTATGAACTAGGGTTTGAGGACTTGCTGCCTATTTGATGTATGATGCATATATGTTGTAATTAAGGTTGTATAAGGGGTTTTGGTAGTGTTGGAAGTGAGAAATCAAGGAAGGTTACATTAAAAACTGAAAATTCCAGATTTCTGGAAAATTTTTCTTCCATTCTGTCCGGTTTTGTTACTGTATGTTAGAGGCCGAATTGGCCTTAGGTCAAAACATGAAAGTTGTAGAGAATGGTCTTTTATAGGCGCCTGCAAAATTTCAACTCAATCGGAGCAACGTAGGTCGTGAAAAGGCCAAAATATCCTTACTGTTTTAAGTTTTTCCCAGTACTCCGTTTGGTCAGTTTGTCCAATTTATCACGTTTATTCACTAGGATTCGTACTGATTTAGCCTTTTGCCAAAACATGAAAGTTTTAGTATTCTGACTTAGCTTTTAAACGCCTCCAAGAACACCTGAATCGAACCTTTGTAACCTGAGATATGACCATTCCAGTGCAGTGTGGTTAAATAGCCGACGAGTTGGATTTTGGTTCTGTAATTTGAGGATTTGACTAAGTTGCATTAGAAACTGGACTAAGTGATCTTCATGAACATTGTAACCCTGTGTCTTAGCTTCGAAACGGCATAAGTTGCGCCTCAATCCGATAAGTGTAGCCTCGGATGTGTTATTTTCGCATCCACACGTCAAATCTGTCTTTTGCTAGATTGTATTTCTGCACTTGTTATTATTGTGATTCTTATTCTTAGGATGTTGTGAGCCTATGGAACGGCTTTTGACTTGAATTTCTGATATGTGTAACTTTGGATTTTGGCTGAGGAAAAATAATGAAGCCTAAATGGCTGAAAAATTAGGTAAACACAAAGGGCATGCTGCCCGAATTTACGCTCGAGAACTAGAAAACTATATTTGCAACTTGAGTAAAAGTTAAGTGAGTATCACTTGAACTAGCGAGAACCTTTGCTACTTCGTTTCGAGGGTTATACGTTAGGATTTGGCCGAACTTGTACCCTTGAGGAAAAGACATAATGGCCAATGTAAACTTGTATTTCCTTGTACTTTCAATTCAAGTGTTATTTCCAAGCATCTATGCTACAAAACCTTACGATTTGAAAAGCGAGCAAGTGTTTCACGAGTGTCTTTCAAATGAATTTCAATTGGTCGATTCTTAATGAACGGAACGTTTAAGTTTCGAATCCTACTCGTGTTTCAAAGTTCTTAAACTGAATTTTTATCGCAGATCTGGACTCCAAACCTGGAGTATAATTGAACGTGAATACTTGAAGCACTATATTTTGGTAAGTGCTTCCAAATATCCGATTGTACTTGATACATGTGTTCCTTACTTGACTTGTATGGTTACATGGAAATAAATGATAGGGCGAGGGTGTACTTTACCGCACTTGCCCTAATATGACTTGTTCTTGCTAGTAATTATACTTGACTTGTTTTACATGTACTTGAGATATGTCTTGCCTGGAATTCCAGAAACCCTATGGCTAGTTAATCGAGTCGAGCCGGCAAGGGTCTGGTCGATTAGATAACAAACCCTGGATCACTAGTAAGGTCGAGTGAAGTGTTATCTCCTCGGCAATCCGGTATACTCGAGTATTACCACCCGTGTTTCGTGTGGCGTGCGGGCCCGGAAAAGGGGTTGATCGGTGGACGGGGATTGGCGTGTAGTGGAGTTTTATTTTGGACTTGTTATTACTTGAAAGTTGACGGAGTGTCAACTACCCATTGATCAAGCTGGAACGGAGCCGAGATATGATTACCGTATCCTTATATATATGACTGCAAACCTGATATTACTTGGCTAGCTGACGTACTATTTCCCTGATTTGACTTGTTTGCTCGCTATTTCACTATTACTATGTTATTCCTTGCTTTGTTGGCCAATTTAATATTTGGAACTTCACTGAGTTTCGGCTCACCCTATTAGTTTTGTTTTCCTTACAGGGGTACGAGCGAAGCGTGAGAAGTGTAAAGGCTAGCGTAGTCTAGTTACTTTAGACTTTGTTTTGAATTTTGACTTGTACTCGCGCTATTCCTCGAATAGATTGTTTTGTACTTGGACTGTATACGTTTTAAACTAGTTTAAGTATCGAAACCTTGTACCCTGTTTTCTATCAATATATATTATAAGCTTGAATTGGGAATGTTATTTATGGTTCATGGGTGATGTGTATATTCGTGATTCGCGTGAGTTAGTGAGTGAGTTCTGGCGAGAGTTGGGCAGGCGGTCCGCCGAAACCTTTGGTACGCCTTAGGGAGAGGTGGGGTCGTCACAGGATTGCTATTACCTCAACCATGCCCCCTTGACTTGGATGAGTATGGGCCGGGGTGGGGGTGGGGGAGGAAAGAAAAGAGCAAAGAACGATTGTGACAATGGACCATAGTTAAATTGGTCCATGAAAGATCTCATACACGCTTCCTCCGAAATGTATGGACCATTACACCTCAAACATGAATTGGATCTATCATCTTCAAAATTATTTCTACTTATGTTATTTCACTAAAATTTAAATTTGCTAGTGGTGTGTTGATTTAGTCCCTGGTTTGAAAATAATTTGAGATGCTAAATGATGATGTTCATTGTAGGTAGAGGAAGAAATGCTGATGCGCAAGTTCTATGAGTTCATGTCAGCTCAAGGCCTCACTAGAAGGGTATATTCATTATCTTGCCTTTGCACCTCAATACAGTAGTTCTGCACTTTTCATACAGCTGTATTTTGTTAGCCTATTTGAGTGGTTTTTGTCGTCGTCTTCTGATTCAAGTGTTTAGTGATTTTTGAATTGCATACGTAATCACAGTGCTTAAATTTCTCATTAAAGAAGCAAAAATTTTATGTTGATTTTTTGCATTTTCTTGGTCTTAACCCTCATACCCTTAAACGAAATGTTGGCATATCTGAATCAAGCTAGTAGGTAACAAATATGCCTTTATCGGGTGGATTGTGACGGCCCCACCTCCCTCTAGGGCGTACCCCAGGGTTTGGCGGGTCGCCTGGCCAGGACTCACTCACTCATAGTTCAAGAAAAATAACGTACATCCATAGAAAATAAATAACACATCCACTTCAACTTAATATATACATTGATGCTCAAATCCAAATACAAAACTTCTACACGCCAAGATACTTACAAGTGTTTACAATTCAAGTACAAATAACCCTTGTCGAGTGCTAGCGCAAATACAATTTTAAAATTTAAAACAACTAGATTACGCTATTTTTCTTGAACATGTCTCACGCATCGCTCGTACCCCATGTAAGGAAAACAAATGGCGTGGAATGAGTTAAAAGTCCAGTGAAATTCCAAATAGCAAGTTGACCATTATTTAAAAGTGCAGGTATCACATAGCAAAATAATGAGCATGAAAAGTTCATAAAATAACACTTCAAGTAGCAAATCTCAAAATGAGCGAGTATAAAGTTTTTCTTTTAAAACGAAACAATAACACGATGAGTACTAATCATTCCAAAGTATAAGGATATGGATGGCTCTCAGGAGCCAAATTTCCATTGCATCACCAGAGTTTGATCAAATAGTAGTTGACACTCCGTCAACTTTCAAGTAAGTAACCAATTTAGTAGAGCACCACTTAACTCCAATCTCCGTCCACCAACCAAACTCCTTACCGGCCCCAAACTCCAAGATAAATACTGGTGGTAATACTCGAGCATGCCGATTAGTCGAGGAGATACACTCTACTCGACAACACTAGATACTCATGGTTCGTTATCTAATCGACCAAACCTTTGCCGGTTCGACTTGAGTAACTAGCTAATGGGGTTTGGGTTCCCAAGAATTCGATGAGATAACATCTCCAATCGACTGAATCAAGATAAAAGTATGGAGACGGGAATGAGTGGTACCTCCCACTCGGATCGAGTGTGGTACATACTGCCGCTCAGTACTTACAAGTATATCAAGTCAATTGCAACAATAAACGAGTACATATCACATTAGGGTAAGTGCGATAAAGTACACTGTTGCCCGATCATATCAATCACATATCATTCGATCACATTGGTCAAGTATTGAAAACAAGTATCCAATTCAATCAAGTATTTGGAAGCACTCACCAAAGGTCTAGTGCCTCTCAAAAATCACGTTCAAATCCAACTCCTTGGTTGGAGTCTAAATCTGCGATAAAATATCATTTACGAATGTAAAACTCTCTAAAGTTCGAAACATAGGAGTTTCGTTTCAAGAAAATCAAGTAAATGCAACTCGTTTAAGTAGTATTCAAGATACTTATCAAATTCTGAAAAATTCATACTCGCTTGTTTAGTTATGATCAAGAAGTGGTTTCGACTTTAGAAGTTGTACTTGGTATCAAAGACCGAAAAAATCATATTTTAAAATGGTCATTACTTTCACTTTTCAAGGGTACGAGTTCTGCCAAAATTTTAGCTTATATATCTTGACTAAAGAAAACTCGAATACCATAGGCGATCCGAGTCCAACTTGACCTCAAATCGCGAGTACATATGCCTAACACTCGAGTGAAAATTTGGGCAACATGCCCTTTGTATTTAGCTATTTTTCAGTCATTTATGGTTTCATTATTTTTCTTAATTCAACCCAAAATCAAGGTAGTAAGCTGTCCCAAATTTTGGACAGCATAACCCCTGTTTTGTCCTATTTTTTTCTTTCCAAATTCAATACAAAATTTCATGATCAAACCATCCAAATCAAGAGCACAAATGATAGGGTATATAAGCTACTAATTTCAGACCGTAAATCCACCAAAAATAGACAAGTATTCAGCTCACATGTCCCATACCAAGGCTGGCCATCCAGCAAAAGTTCATGTCCCAAGCAATAAATTTCCCGTTTTAGTTAAGGAAAATGAAAATGAGTGTTAAAATGCTAATATCATGTTTACTATATATTTTAGCCATGTCATGTAATTTTTCCATCTTGCATATGTTCCATTAGTTTGCTTATGGAAATTTAAGCTTGTGGAGTTGAACTTTTGCTTGACGGCCAGCCTTGGTATAGAGACATGTGAGCTGAATACTTGTCTATTTTTGGTGGATTTATGGTCTGAAATTAGTAGCTTGTATACCATATCATTTGTGCTTTTGATTTGGATGGTTTGGTCATGAAATTTTGTATTAAATTTGGAAAGGAAAAAATAGGACAAAACAGGGGTTATGCTGTCTAAAATTTGGGACAGCTTACTACCTTGATTTTGGGCTGAATTAAGAAAAATAATGAAGTCATAAATGGCTGAAAAATAGCTAAATACAAAAGGCATGCTGCCCAAATTTTCATTCGAGTGTTAGGCATATGTACTCCCGATTTGAGCGACGATTTGAGGTCAAATTGGATTCGGATCGCCTATGGTATTCGAGTTTTCTTTAGTCAAGATATATAAGCTAAAATTTTGCCGGAACTCATACCCTTAAAAAGTAAAAGTAATGACCCTTTCAAAATATGATTTTTTCGGTCTTTGATACCAAGTACAACTTCTAAAGTCGAAACCACTTCTTGATCATAACTAAACAAGCGAGCATGAATTTTTCAGAATTTAATAAATATCTTGAATACTATTTAAATGAGTTGCATTTACTTGATTTTCTTGAAGCGAAACTCCTATGTTTCGAATTTGAGAGAGTTTTACATTCGTAAATGATATTTTATCGCAGATTTGGACTCCAACCAAGGAGTTGGATTTGAACGTAATTTTTTAAAGGTGAACAAAAAGAAAAACTGAATTGTTCTGTCATATCTTTTGTTCTAGACTCTGTACAACATTTATACAAATGGAATTTGACTTTTGTCAATTCCATGAAATCTGTAATTTCCTAAAAATTAGGAGCTAATTTATTCTATCCTAAAATACATTAGGAGTAAATTATTCTATCCTAAAATAGAGCAGAAATCATGGGATATACATAGAAAAAGATATTCTAGATTTTCAACACTCCCCCTCAAGATGGTGAATAGATATTTTCCATTCCCATCTTGCATGTAATGTCTTCAAAGTTGGAAGTTGGCATTCCCTTAGTTAAGACATCTGCCAATTGATTATTTGATGCTACATATGGAGTGCAAATCATGCCACTGTCCAGCTTTTCTTTAATAAAATGTCTATCAACTTCGATGTGCTTTGTGCGATCATGTTGCACTGGATTGTGTGCAATGTTGATGGCAGACTTGTTGTCGCAATAGAGTTTCATAGGTCCTTCCCACTTGATTTTAAGATCATCAAGTATTATTTTGAGCCATAGCAATTCACAAACTCCATGAGCCATAGCTCTAAACTCTGCTTCAGCACTTGATCTTGCAACAACCGATTGCTTCTTACTCCTCCATGTCACTAGGTTCCCACCAAGAAATGTACAATATCCTGAAGTTGATCTACGATCTACAACAGAACCTGCATAATCAGCATCAGTATATGCCTCTATGAGCAATCCTTCATTTTTCTTGAACAAAATTCCTCTACCCGGTGTCCCTTTGAGGTAGGATAGAATTCTATTGACAGCCTGCAAGTGTTTCTCTCTTGGATCATGCATAAATTGGCTTACTACACTTACAGCAAATGCTATGTCCGGCCTTGTATGGGACAAGTATATCAGTTTCCCAACCAACCGCTGATATCTTCCCTTATCTACTGTTATCATCCTTCTCTTCATTCAATCTCAAGTTAGGCTCAATGGGTGTGCTTGCTGCCTTGCATCCAAGATTGCCTGTTTCTTTAAGCAAGTCTAAGACATACTTTTGTTGGGAAACAAAGATGCCTTTACTTGAGTATGCCACCTCAATGCCTAAAAAATACTTCAGCCTCCCTAGTTCTTTAATTTCAAACTCCTTTGCTAAGCACTTTTTGAGTGTTTCTCTTTCAATTGGATCATTTCCCGGTGATGATGATGTCATCTACATATACAAGTAGAGCTGTAACACCTCCTTTTGAATGTTTTATGAACAAAGTATGATCTCCTTGACTTTGTTTGTATTGCATTGCTAGCATCACTTTAGTAAATCTTCCGAACCAAGCCCTTGGCGATTGTTTTAATCCATATAAAGCTTTCTTTAACCTGCACACTTTCTTTTCAAAAAACATTTCATTGAAACCCGGTGGGGTTCCATGTACACCTCTTCTTCTAAATCCCCATGTAAGAATGCATTCTTAACATCAAATTGCTGTAAACACCAACCAAAGTTAGCGGCTAAAGACAAAAGAACACGCACAGTATTCATTTTTGCAACGGGTGCAAAGGTCTCTTGGTAATCTATCCCATATGTCTGTGTATATCCTTTTGCGACCAACCGAGCTTTATGCCTTTCTAATGAACCATCAGCTCTATATTTCAAAGTAAACACCCATTTACACCCCACTGTTTTCTTTCCTTTGGGCAGGTTTACAATTTCCCAAGTCTTATTTCTCTCTAGGGCATTCATTTCCTCTTTCATAGCATGTAACCAGTTCTTATTTCTAAGTGCCTCTTGTAGTGTTTGTGGGATTGAAATGGAGTTGATGGTGGTAAGGAAAGTTTTATGTTGTGGAGAGAGTCTATGGAAAGACACGAAATTTGAGATTGGGTGCTTAGTGCATTCTCGTGTTCCTTTTCGAACAGCAATAGGCAGGTCTAAATCAATAAATTCACAAGGAGCAGAGTCAGATTGAACACACAAAGGAACAGAATTTTCAGTACCTGATTGTGGTTCAGATTCTTGGATTTGCACAGGTTCAGAAATATGAACTTTCTTCCTTGAGTAGACCTTGAGTGGTGTAGTTGGATTTAAACCAGATTTTCCCTCAGCTGCAAGATCAGGTTCAATTTCTTTACTGGCATGTTCAACTTCAAATTCAGGTTCAGGTTCACTGCTAGTATGTTCTCCTTTAGAATTTGGTGTATGGTCAGGCTTGAAAGACTTTAAGTTTAGTGTAGGACTTTGAAGATCAAGGAGAAATTCCTTATCTTCCCAAGAACTCTCCCCCTGGGGATGAGGATTGTTACTTTGAGAATAAGGTTCATTTTCAACAAATGTGACATCCATGGAGGTAAAAAATTTTTTTGAAGGAGGATGATAACACTTATATCCTTTCTTTGTGTTTGAGTATCCCACAAAAATACATTTTAAAGCTCTTGGATCAAGTTTCCCTCTTTGGTGTGCATGAACATGTACAAAAGCAACACAACCAAACACTTTTGGTGACAATGTGCAAGAGACATTAAAATCAGGGTAAAAAACAGAAAGAGCAGCAATGGGACTTTGATTATTTAGTACTTTTGAAGGTACTCTATTTATCAAATGTGCAGCAGTTAAAACAGCCTCCCCCCAAAAAGTTTTTGGAACTTTATGTTGAAACAAAATTGCTCGAGTCACATTGAGTAAATGTCTATTTTTTCGTTCAGCAATCCCATTTTGTTGGGGTGTATCTACACAAGATGACTCATGTATTATACCCTCTTTTTGGAAAAAAGATGAGAGAATTTGATTAAAATAGTCTCTTGCATTATCAGATCTTACTCTTTTAATCAAACTTCCAAATTGTGTACAAATCATTTTATGAAACATTGGAAAAATACTGCTTACTTCTGATTTTTCTTTCATAAGAAATAACCAAGTAGTTCTAGTACAATCATCAATGAATGTGACAAACCATTTTGCTCCAGAAATACTAGAAATTCTACAAGGCCCCCAAATATCAGTATGTATCAAAGAGAAAGGTCTAGTAGATCTTGTATTACTCAATGGAAATGATAGTCTATGATGCTTAGCAATTTCACATGTATCACAATGAAAACTACTAACATCTTCATTCTTGAAAAGTGAAGGAAACATGCTTTTAAGTAGAATAAAAGATGGATGACCAAGACGGAAATGATGAAGCCAAATTTCAGATTTATTATTTGAGGAGCAGGTGAGGGATAACTGATTTTTGTTCTCCTTGTTGCCACTCATCTCCTCAAGGTAATAAAGCCCATCATTCACCTTAGCAAGTCCAATCGTCCTCCCCGTAACCAAATCCTGAAAAACACAGTGAGTAGAATAGAAAATTACTCTACAGTTCAGATCTTTGGTAATTTGATGGATGGATATGAGATTGGAGGACAATTTTGGGACATGCAACACATTATTTAGGGACAAAGAATTTGATAGATTTACTGTCCCTTGGCCTGCAACAGTTATAGGAGATCCATCCGCAACAGTAATTTTTCTATTTCCAGGACATGGGTTGTATGTTCTAAATCTGATTGGGCTGTGAGTCATATGGTCAGTAGCTCCTGAGTCGATGACCCAAGAGCCTAGAGAAGACATGCTTGAGGCACTTAAAGCATAAGAGTTAAGGTACTTACCTGATTGAGCCAATGAACACGTACTAGAGGACTTTTCAAGGGAATTTAGGAGGTTTCTTAGCTTTTCGATTTCTTCTTTCTTGAATTCTCCCATACCAGCCTGGTTGGATTTTTCTTGTGTTTGGTCTTCTCCAGCAGTTAAGTGGGCTTTTCCCCCTTTGAATCCTCCTTTACGACTAAGGACTTGTTCCTTCCCATGGAGTTTGAAGCAATCATCTCGCGTATGGCGTGATTTTTTGCAGTACGTGCACCAAATTGTGTCTTTATTTGACTTTGTAGAAATCATTGCCGAGCCTTCTAATGTTTTAGGCTCTAACATGACTTCTCGCCTATTCTCTTCAGCTCGAATCAATGATATTGTCTCATTCAGAGATGATAATCTTTCCTTCCCCAATATCTGGACTCTGACCTGATCAAATTCCACATTCAGACCTGCAAGGAAGTCATAAACTCTATCCTTTTCGATAAAGTTTTTCAAGGTGGCTGCATCTTCACTACACAACATCTGAACACACCGATATTGGTCCAGTTCCTGCCATAGATTTTGCAGAAGATTGGCATATTGAGTAACAGAAAGGTTGCCCTGTTTAGTGGCTGAGATCTTTGTTTTGATCTCATAGATTAGGGCAGCATCTCCTGCCTTTGAATAGGTCTGTCGAATAGTAGTCCATATATCTTGAGCTGTTGGTAGGAACATGCAAGTATCGCTTATTTCAGGTAACATGGAGTTCCACAGCCATGACATGACCATAGAATCCTCTTCATCCCAAGCAGCGAATTTAGGATCTCCCTTTTTCGGTCCAGTTCCAAGCAAGTGGCTGATTTTGCCCTTTCCTTTGAGAAATGTTTGAACAAATTGTGACCACTTCAAATAGTTTTTTCCGTTGAGCCTGTAGGCTGCCTGGATACTCTGCAAATCCCCTGTTTGTGGAATATTTGAGGTCTCTTCTGATTTGGTATTGGAGTGGATTTCTGATGTTTCAGTTTCAGACATGTTGGAGGTTTCAAAGAAAAATTGGCAATGAAGGCCTAATGAAAAATAATCAGCAATGAAGGCTGGAAATTGCACTTGGCAATAAAGACTTGAAAGAGGAAAGCACTCAGCAATGAAGGCTGACAAGAAGAGGTCCCAAGAGCAAAAGCTCTGATACCATGAACAAAAAGAAAACTGAATTGTTCTGTCATATCTTTTGTTCTAGACTCTGTACAACATTTATACAAATGGAATTTGACTTTTGTCAATTCCATGAAATCTGTAATTTCCTAAAAATTAGGAGCTAATTTATTCTATCCTAAAATACATTAGGAGTAAATTATTCTATCCTAAAATAGAGCAGAAATCATGGGATATACATAGAAAAAGATATTTAGATTTTTAACAAGAGGCACTAGACCTTTGGTGAGTGCTTCCAAATACTTGATTGAACTGGATACTTGACCATACTGACCAATGTGTGATTGATATGATCAGGTAAGGGTGTACTTTATCGCACTTACCCTAATGTGATATGTACTCGTTTATTGTTGCAATTGACTTGATATACTTGTGCGTGACTTGTAAGTACTGAGCAGCAGTATGTACCACACTCGATCCGAGTGGGAGTTACCTCTCATTCCCGTCTCCATACTTTTATCTTGATTCAGTCGATTGGAGATGTTATATCATCGAATTCTTGGGAACCCAAACCCCATTAGCTAGTTACTCAAGTCGAGCCGACAAAGGTTTGGTCGATTAAATAACGAACCATGGGTATCTAGTGTTGTCAAGTGGAGTGTATCTCCTCGACTAATCGACATGCTCGAGTATTACCACCAGTATTTATCTTGGAGTTTGAGGCCGGTAAGGGATTTGGTTGGTGGACGGAGATTGGAGTTAAGTGGTGCTCTACTAGATTGGTTACTTATTGAAAGTTGACGGAGTGTCAACTACTACTTGATCAAGTTCTGGTGATGCAATGGGAATTTGGCTCCTGAGAGCCATCCATATCCTTATACTTTGGAATGATTAGTACTCATCGTGTTATTGTTTCGTTTTAAAAGAAAAACTTTACACTCGCTCATTTTGAGATTTGCTATTTGAAGTGTTATTTTATGAACTTTTCATACTCATTATTTTGCTACGTGATACCTGCACTTTTAAATAATGGTCAACTTGCTATTTGGAACCTCACTGGGCTTTTAACTCATTTCATGCAATTTGTTTTCCTTACAGGGGGTACGAGCGAGGCGTGAGACATGTACAAATTAGCGTAGTCTAGTTGTTTTGAATTTTGAAATTGTATTCGCGCTAGCACCCGACAAGGATTATTTGTACTTGAATTGTAAACACTTGAAAGTATCTTGGAGTGTAGAAGCTTTGTATCTGGATTTGAGCATCAATGTATATATTAAGTTGAAGTGGATGTGTTATTTATTTTCTATGGATGTACGTTATTTTTCTTGAACTATGAGTGAGTGAGTCTTGACCAGGCGACCCGCCAAACCCTGGGGTACGCCCTAGGGGGAGGTGGGGCCGTCACATGGATGATCCAAATTTTCATCTTATTTAGTAATCTTGGAAGGATTAGAACTAGTGTTTGTTTTCCTCCCATTATTAGTGCTAAATGAAGTGTCACACAAACAAAGATTGTTGTGGTGGGGCAAATAAAGCCCGTAATATATGGACTCTGCTTCTCCATAGGAGAGACACTCAAGGTGAATTTGCTTGCTACCTACCTATTTTTGTGATCTGATGGGTCTTCTCTATGTAGGGATGTTGAGTGTGTGAAACATGTTACGATTAAAATTTTTTTAAAATAGTCATTATCAAAATATAGGGATTGCCCCTGGGAAAAAAGCATTTATACACCTATTTTTGGTGAGGCTTCAAGTGGAGGATCTTTTACTGTTGTTAATCTATAGTTGATGCACGAAGCTTAAATGCTATATATATCTTCCAACTATTTTAGTCTTGGAATTTATGCACTTTGTGCTTCTCGCTGGAGAAAATTTATGCAATTTTGTCCCCCTGGCTTTACTTTTCAATCTTTCTCATTTTTTTAATGCCAATCAATTATACAGAAAAATGTTCTCGTATTTGGGAATAATATGTTCCTACACCTTCACATTTGAGTTGGCTCCTTGACTTTCTTATGGCCAAGCATGCAAACACTGAATGATGCAATTCGTTCAAGTAGGGCAGTAAAAAATGCGAGAACATGGTGACATGCACAATCAGAGTTAGTCATTTTGCATTTGATAAGAGATCCATCCTCCCCCCTTAAGTAATAAAAGGGATGCAAAGATGATGGACTCATGCAAGTGCACGTCCTACTTAAAATGTTAAACTGTTGTAGTTTGTGTACAGAATAAAGTACGCAACTTGATTGGAAGGAAAAGGTTTGTTAAATTAAGATATGAATTGATTAAGTTTGTTTGGTAACTTTTGATACATTAAACCACATTTATCGCTTAATTGTTGTTGATAAACTTCGAATACCCTATATGATTGTTAGTTTGGCTACCGCATTTAGTTTTCTTTTGCTTCCTTTTGCAGAATGAAGATGGTAATGACATGCAAAGAGATTGCAATAACAGTCATGGCAAAACACTTGTTCAAGTGATTGCTGACAAATAGAAAGTTTCATAATTAGCGAGTTGGTATGGGACAAGCGTGCGTGTGACAGTACATGGGAATTGGGAAAGCTCTCTTAAGGTATTATACATTGATAGGAAAATTCAGATAATTTTGCCCTTTATTTTGGTCATCTAATGTATATGGCTTAGGGGTTAACCTATTATATAGGTTGGATGTAATGATTGGCATGAGCTCATTCATGAGGAAAAGTGTGAGCAGTGCCAACAAAGTTCTGTGTATCTTTGATCTTTAGGGGTACATAATTTTGTGAAGCAAAGTGTGTATGCGGCATATTTTGATTCCTCAAATGCTACAAAGATACATTTTCACCCTTGGATTAGTGGAGAAGATATTTGATTCTTGTCATGAAATGGCTCTCTCTGTAGTTATGTAAACCATTCAGAATTAGGCATTACATGTCATACATACATATGAAGCTAGGTCAAAAGTATTGAAAGATGAGTAAGAGCTCAATTTTGTCTAAAAGGAGAAGCTAGGTAGGGGCGGGGACAATAAAATTTTGGTAAAATCTTGATCTGGCCAAAGGACTTTTGCTTAAAATTTTCAAAATTTTTTCAGGGCTAAAAGAAAGATTTCGGAATTTGGCTCCATTATTGGCTCCGCCACGGCGTGATGGAGGAACTTGCCCCAACTTCACCACCTTTTCTTTTGTTTTCGGAAGATTAATGTTTCTTTTGTGATTGTGCACTTGTTTAAGCTTAAATCAAAGTAACAGCCGAGGACATGTCTGGTTTACAAACAAGTCTGGTTTTTCATTGTTATTGTATTGGTAAATTTAGGGGTGGGCACGAATCGAATACTCGTATTGTGTATCATTTGGTTGACTCGTCTTATACCTCGCGTATTAGTCATTTTCTGTCTTTAGATCCTTATATATTAGCAGGTATTCGGTTATCAGATACCTACTAATAGAGGGTTGGATCACCGGCTATTCGTTTCGTCCCACTCATCATTTATTTTTTTAAAATGATTTATATTAGTTTAATTTTGTATTTTACATATTTGTCTAAAACTCAATAAAATTGTTTTCTCAAATAGTCTTTAGCCCAGAAATAAACATGCAAAGATAATACAAGAAAAAGGAAAAAGTCAAAAGAATTCAAAATCAATGGAAATTTGAAATAAGTAGTACCTTTTTTTAAATACATGTTTCACATCAATTAAAAATCTTTTTTTTTTTAAATATAAGATCATAACCTCTACAAATGAATCTTGTAAACAAATTATAATCTCTCATATTTGTAGTATAATTTGTTCAATAAAATTATTTACTTAGTTCTAAAAATATTTATTGTGTTTGGATAGAGTATTATTTGAAATATTATTTGGAATAATTACTGTAACACTTTTTGTGTTGCGATGTATGTGAGATAAAAATATTAAAAAAATGAATTAGAAAATACATTTGTGATCCAAGTGAAATATTATATGAAATAATTCATCGATCCAAAAGCTTTTACATGCTTTCATAAGAGCATCAGATGCCAATACTAAGTTCCTGTGCCACGAGGAACTTGGATCAATAATCAGATACTGTTATTGCGAGCTATCTAGGAGAAGCTTTCATGGTTTATGTGGGATTTGAAACAAGTGACTAAGGCTTATTGGCCTTTCAAGATCTTTCTAGAGCAGGTTGCGTGTGAAAAATCATACCGTTGTGCTCGTGGGGGAAATTTTTGGCCCGATTATTATGAAATTTTCAATTTGTTCCTCCAAAGTAGTTTAAAATTTAATTTAGTCCTTCAAATTGAAATTGTCTATTTTTGTCCTCTAAAATAAGAAAGCTATCACGATTTGGTCCTAAATACTTATTTTAGTTGAAGCCAATAATTTTTAACTAACTATAAAATGATATGCTGAGGAAATTTTGGTCTAACAATTAAGGTTGAAATCTCAGGAATTAAATATCCTATGTTCAAATTTCAATGTCCCCTCTTCAGTTCTTGAATCCCACCCTTCCCCTATTCAAAACTATAGAATGATCTAATTGCAAAATTACTTATTTCTTAAGTCCCACTTTCCCCTATTAAAAAAACTATGGAATGATCTAATTGCAAAATTAGGAAAATCAATAGGAATATTTCTGTCCTTCTACTAAAAGTTCCTTGCCTTTTAAGATTGAGTGTGAAAAATCATAGCGTTTGCTAAGCAAAAAATTAGGAAATTCACAATTTGGTTCTCCAAAGTTGTTTAAATTATCAATTTGGTACTCCATATTAAAATATCTATTTGATTCCTTGCCTTTTAAGATTGTGTGTGAAAAATTGGGAAAATCGTCCAAAACGTCCCTCACATTTTGTAAAATAACTTTTTTTGTCCCTCACTTTTAAAAGTGTAATTTTATGTCCCTTACATATTCACATCAGTCAAATTTAGTTCCTAACTAGGTTTTCGAATATTTTTTGGCCGGAATCCATCATGTGCAAGGCACGTGATCATTTGGTGATGTTTCCTTTCTATTTAATCTCACATTAATAGACTTCAAACCAAATTTCTCTGTAAGTGGAGTCACTTCTTACTTTTTGAATTCAAAACGCATAAAAAGATGCATAACAATTTTTAAAAAATCAAAATTCTAAAAAAAAAAAAAAGAATGAAGCATTGTGACTTAACTATACTAAAAATCTCTTCTCAGATTTATATAGATATAGATATCCGAACAAATGCACTTAACGATAAAGTAAAAAAGTGAGACCCAACACATTGTTTAAAACACAAACATCAAATACTATTGCATCCCTTCACCAAGCTGGATACTTATGTCAATGTCCTCCTCTTCGTCGTCATCCACTGTTTGGTTAGAAAGATTACCATTGTTTAGCCACATATAATTTATATTCGTATTCGCTCTTAGCTCCTTCAGATGATAATAGTTAGACCTGTCAATCGGGTTATATGGGCCAGACTTTCATAAGTTCAGGGTCAGCTCATTTAATTTGTAACATTTTCAAGTTTCGGACCATGAGTTTCGGGTTAATAAATGTGAAAATCATACTCAACTCACAAAATCTTCGAGTTTGGTCCAAACTCACTTATTACTTCTTAATTTTCTTAATATAATTACTACAACTATTAAGTTGTAAAACTAATTTAACATTTACAAGACTACAACATTAAAACTAAACATGAATAAGTAATAGTTCTTAAAAAGTATATAAACCAATAATTTTTCAATGATATTTATATCTAATTCGTTCAAAGTACATGGAAAATAGTAATAAAATATGCAGTTATAAGCCAATACATCTTCAAAGGTTAGAACTTCTTTTATAACCTTGTGATTTGAATCCAAATATGCTTGATGATTTGTATTTTTAGACCAAAAAGAAATAAATCAATATTATGCTTCACAAAAATTTACTCAACTAATAAGAAAAGTTAGAAATTCATTTATGCATTACTAATATTGACTCTTAAGAAAACTAGTAGAGGAGTCTTCAAATATATTTTTGTGTTTTGTAATTTCTATATATTTAGTATTTAGTAATAATATATTTGGATATATATATATATAGGTAATTAAAGGGCTAGACTTATATTGGATTTGAGCCTAATAAAGTCCAAACTTGGCTCATATTTAATTCGGGTTAATTTTTAGGTACAATCTCAAACCGTCTCACTAAAAGATTGGACTCATCGGACTTTTTATCGAGCCAAAAGAGTCAAGATTGGGTTAGCCCAACCCCATTAACAGTCCTAATAATAGCCTTTGCCGGTCATCTTCTCTCAATTGGGCCCCAAAAACATGGACAAAGATGTTTGTGTTGAGTTGTACTTCCAACCAGCGTTTTTAAATTTGGACTGGACTTGCCGATCTGATCGATTGAACCGAGAACCGCTAGAACCAGAAAGATCCCAATTTTCTTCTTGTTTCCTTTCTGATGCCGATGGTACTTCATCCTTGCTTCTTCATATTGGCTACTTCTTCCCCCCTTTTTTTTTCTATCTTTTGATCTTTGACCAGCTCTAAGAGAAACGAAGTAACAACCCAGATCAAGAGAAAAAAATTCGTTCCCTAAAATTTCTAACTTGATTTCCTACAACTTAGTTCTTGAAATATTTGAAATCAAATAGGAGGAAAAAAAAGAATAGAGCAAAGAAGGGAAGAGAAGAGAGAGGAGGGAAAAAGGAAAATAACAAAGATAAAGAGAGTTTTCACGTGTGTTTGATTTGTGGGGAAAAAGGACAAGAAAAGAGTTATGGTGCATGGAAGGAAGAAGAAGGAACCAGGATAAAATGAAAAGTAAAGGAACTGGGCGGCGGCTAACATCTAGTTAGTTTAGGTTGTTCCAAAATTTTTCTAATAATTTCATTTTGACCCCATATTATTTTAAGAAGTATAAAATCCACGCATTATATATATTTTTAAAACTGCAAATTTACCTATAACTTTTAAGTGCATTCCTTTTGGACTAAATCCAAACTAGAGATGACAATGGGGACGGATGCTTGCGAGTGCCTACCCCACAGGGGGAGTAATGGGGTGGGGCGGGGACTGGGGGAATTTTTCTCCCCCCGTTTTAAATGGGGCGGGGGAACCGTCCCCCACTTCAATTTATTAATATAAATAAATGTAATATATTATATAATCTAATAATAATAAATTTAGAATATTTGGCAACTAAACATAACTTTTATTCGATTTCTATCCAAATTCCTAATTGATATTTGGTACAAACATGTCACGCGTTCTATGAATATTTCAAAATGTTATCTATACAATCCAATTAAGTTTCTTAATTTTCTTGGCGTCTTATTTCAACACTTTTCTTGTTTCATTTTTCTTTTTTCACTTTCGTATTTTATTTTATTTTTTGAATTTAGTTTTGACCTATTGAATAAAAGTTTCTAGAAAAAAAAACCAAATTATTACCGGTGAGAGAAGCGGGGCGGAGGGTAAGTGGGAGGGGGGGGAACGGAGGCAGGGTGCAGTTTTTTGGCAACGAGGCAGGAGACGGAGGAGGGATCTCCCGCCTCCATACCCGCCCCATTGCCATCCCTAATCCAAACTCATCCGTTATCATCTCTAATCCAGACTCATCAATATATATATAAAGTTATAAACCACTAATTTAAAGGAAATTTTTTATTATTGTTTTAATTATATATATTTATGATATCATCCCATTCGACTCTGATTGAACTTGATCGAAAACATAGCTCAGCCGAGTGGATACAATCTGAAAACATTAGCTTCTAAGTTCTAACAATAGGTTTCGACCGTTTCGACCGTTATCTTTCCCCCCTACCGTGGGAAGTTCATCCCACTTTCCACCGCAGAAGCAACCGTATTTCGACCGTTGTTACCTCTCCCTCGATATTGGAGAGAATCTCCCTACCATAATTTGATGGATGAATACCAGATGGCTTCTTCAATGCTCGAGTTGTTGCCTCCCCTTCTTCTGGGCCGCCTATCGCTCCTCCCACCTCAAAACCTTCAGTTTTTCAACTCCATTTTCTCCAGAAACCCCGAAGTATTCACGAAACCATGTAGAAATAAGCAGCCTTCTCTCCACTTGTGGAAGAGAAGGCAATCTGCGTCTGGGTTCTTCTCTCCATGCCTCCATTATAAAAAATCCGGAAGTTTATAACCTCGAAAATGATCGTATTGTTCGGAATTCTCTTGTAATTTGGAACTCTTTGCTCTCCATGTATTCACAGTGCGGTCAATTGTCGGATGCGGTCAAGATGTTTGATGAGATGCCTGTTAGAGATACTATTTCTTGTAATTCAATTATTTCCGGGTTTTTGAGAAATGGGAAGTTTGAGATGGGATTTGGGTATTTTAAAGAAATGATACGTTCGGAGTTTCTTCGGCTTGATCGTGCCAGTTTGACTACGGTTTTGTCAGCTTGTGATGGACTTGAGTTTCTTGGAGTTACTAGGATGCTGCATGGATTGGTGGTTTTGAGTGGTTTTAGGAGGGAAGTTACAGTTGGGAATGCTCTGATGACATCGTATTTTAGGTGTGGGTGTTCTAACTTGGGGAAACGGGTTTTTGATGAGATGGTGGAGAGGAATGTCATCTCTTGGACAGCAGTGATATCCGGCCTTGTCCAAAATGAGTTTTATGAGGAAAGTTTGGACTTGTTTGTGGAAATGTACCATGGATCAGTAGCTCCGAACTATTTGACGTATCTGAGTGCGTTATCCGCTTGTGCTGGCTTACAGGCTCTGAAAGAGGGTTGTCAGATTCATGGGGTTGTTTGGAAATTGGGGATTCAATCAGACTTTTGTGTCGAAAGTGTGTTGATGGATATGTACTCAAAATGCGGTTGTGTGGAGGATGCTTGGCAGATTTTTGAGTCTGCTAAGGTGGTTGACGAGGTTTCCACGACTGTTGTTCTTGTGGGCTTTGCACAAAATGGATTCAAGGATGAAGCGATTCAGATTTTTGTGAAAATGGTACGGGCAGGAATTAAGCTTGATCCAAATGTCATATCTGCCGTCCTTGGAGTGTTTGGCGTTGAAACTTCATTGGATCTTGGTAAACAAGTTCACTCTTTAGTTATCAAGAAAGGATTTGGTGCTAACCCTTTTGTTAGCAATGGCTTAATCAACATGTATTCCAAGTGTGGGAACTTGGAGGAATCAGTTAAAATTTTTACTGAGATGCCACAGAGGAATCCAGTTTCATGGAATTCAATGATTGCAGCATTTGCTCGTCATGGTAATTGCTTTAGAGCATTTGAATTATATGAAGAGATGACATCAGAGGGTCGAGAGCCAACAGATGTTACATTTCTTTCTTTGCTTCACGCATGCAGTCATGTTGGTTTAGTGCACAGAGGCATGGGGATTTTAGAAACCATGCAGAGAGTTTATGGCATGGTACCTAGGATGGAACACTATGCCTGTGTTGTTGACATGCTTGGTCGGGCAGGTCTGCTTAAAGAAGCAAAGCATTTTATCGAAGGATTACCTATTGAGCCAGGAGCCTTAATTTGGCAAGCTTTACTTGGTGCTTGTGGTATTCATGGTGATAATGAAATGGGCAAGTATGCTGCTGACCAACTGCTCTTGGCTGCACCAGATAGCCCAGTGCCATATACATTGATGGCCAACATGTGTTCTTCAGAAGGGAAATGGAATGATAGAGCAACAATTATTAGAGAGATGAAAGAGAGGGGAGTAGCTAAAGAGACGGG
This sequence comes from Coffea eugenioides, assembly GCF_003713205.1. NCBI lineage: Eukaryota > Viridiplantae > Streptophyta > Magnoliopsida > Gentianales > Rubiaceae > Coffea > Coffea eugenioides. The sequence continues at coordinate 27,385 of NW_020862958.1, forward strand.
CACAAGTTGGATTGAGATTGAGAAGAAGATTCATAGTTTTGTTGTTGCTGATCAAATGCATCCACAAAATGAATTTATCTATCAAAGTCTGTTAGGTTTGCTTAAGCATATGACAGATGAGGGACATCTGCTGGAGAATAGATTGATTTTATACTCCCGCAGACCAAAACAAAATGGAATCTTAGATGCTAAACACTTTGAATTCATTGAGTGATACCAAATTAACAATTAAACTTTGGCATGAGTAAGAAATCTACGAATATTGGAAGTCATGATTCCTTCGGCATTCCGAACCCAGATGTTCTCGTTCAAATCACCTAGCTGCAAATGAAATTCTACATCTCATTTGAAATAAGAGATTGCTTTGGAGGGGTACTCGGTTAACGCTTGAGGACGAATTTACCTGTGTTCTGTGGTAAGTTGCTCGAAATAAGCACATTGCAAATGCAGTTATATGCTACGACAGACGACAGGCAATAAATAAGGTGTAGTCATTCTATCTCAACCATCATTTCTATGGTTACCATGATTACAAGTAGCGTCATTGCACAATGACTGCATCCATTGTGCATCAAAGAGATTTAAGCCGAATTTTCTCCTGCTAGACTCTGATATGTATAGGCACAAGTAAAATTTGGAATATTTATTTCTGGGGCAATTTGACATGCATATGGCAAGTAAAGCCAAGTGAAACGCCTCAAATTATTTCTTTGGTTTTTGAAAGCTGCTCTACTTTTAATGCCCATAAGATGCAAAGTGAAGAGGCATCTGAATTCGTCACCGTTCTCTATTTTAACACAATGTTCATGCAGGCCTAGTGATTCATTAGATACCAAAATAACAATTGAAAATCTCCATTCTTGTCATGGAGCAGCAATCTTCAACTTACAAATTAGAGTGCTAAGTAGAGCCTAAAAGAATTTAATGACTCATGTCGCCCTAAAGCTTGAGTGTACAGTGAATAGATGCAACTGTTACCATTGTGAACAAGACTAACATTTTTTATTCTTGGAGCTCAGTTGGTACTTTCTGATTGTCATATATTTCCAAATTTCGAATGTACACCAAAAATAAAATAAAATAAAAATTGTAACGCCTGATCTTTGAGATGCCTATAACCTAGTTATGCATACTGCATTGTAATGCCTGATCTTTGTAAACATGTTCGGAACCTGATAATTGTCAAAAGCCGTCTGTGTGAACTGCAAAGAAGATTATTATGTCTTTAGAATTCAGAGAACGGTATGTCCACCTTGGTAGTTCCAGCCATGAAGAGTAACATGAGGGTTGACACCCGGAAGGATCTCAAAGGAGATGGTGATGGACATCTCTTCACCAGGTACAAGCGAAAAGTAATTGTCAGAGTAATGGACAGGCAGAATGCGAGTGTCTTCCCCTTCTTTTTTGTCCTTCTTTGAATCATGAACAGAGAAATGGAGAAAGAAAGCAACTCCATATTCAGTTCCACCGATAGCAGTTACCTTCAAACTGCTTCGCTCCTTAGCAAAATTTCTCTGAATCTTCTGAAACAGACTCATTTCTTGTTTTTTCTCATTTGCACTTGGTACAGGTTCCAACAATGTTGTATCACAATCACCAGTGCGACTACTTTTGGTAAGTATATTCTTGTCAAGAAGACTTCTAGAATCTGGTTTCTTTGATGTGTTAACTACACGCACCTGGACTTCACAGGTGGATCCCCTTATTAAAGCTTGAGATGTTATTTTAAGTGGCACTTCCTTATTCCTGTAGGGTTCCAAGAGCTTGTAATCACCACCTGGTAAATGCAACCAGTACAAGTTCCTGGACAATATGCCATAGTCCGATATGTTATACAGTTTAAGGAGGAGAAAGTAAACTGGCTTTGCATTTTTAGACTTGGGATATTTCATCTCAAAGATAGGTACTGTTCTTTTAGATGGTACAGTGAGCTTTTCAGACACTTCATAATATGGGCACATCCCCTCCAGATTCCACACGGAGGCTTCTATAGCCACATTAGAGAGTTCACCAGATGTAGTATTAACCACCTGTAAATGACCAAAAGACCATGACAGGAAGAATTAAAAACGTTTCTCTGGGATCTGAAACAAAAATGCATTATCTTCTAAATATTGATGTCAGATACATATGCTTGATCCAATACTGAGAATAGTTTTCCAAATTAGCACGAGGAAGGTGAGAAGATATAAATGGCACAAGCTCAAGTTCTTTTCTGTTGAAACAGCCAAAACAAAAATGCTGCAGATACATACCAGACCCACATATGTACATCATGGACTAAAAATTTCAGGCCAAAATGGTTAAGATGACCAGATATTTATGTACATCTTAGACTAAATTTTGGGCCAAGATGGTTGAGATGACTAGATACTGGAATAAGTACTATGTACCAAGCTTTGAATCAAAGACAATCCATGAAGTTGTTTAAGAATAAACTGTACCTCGATGTAATATGTTGCCAGATTAAGTTGAACATGGATAGGTTCTGCAGCACAGCGACAGCCATAGAACCCTGCTGTTTGGTCATGGAGATGATCATAGAATTGGCCCCGGAGACCTGTCCAGGGATTTTGAGTTTTCCAGATTAAAACTCCTGTATACTTGCTCCACATACGCGAGGTCCAGCCTTCTAAGAGAGCTCTATACTGGATATAATTAACTAGTTGTGCCTGAAAGTTTATTCAAGAGGTGAATGCTAACAAAGGAATAGCAAGCTAACAGCTGCAGGAACAAGGGCAAGAAAATTTAATTACCTTAAGACAAAAATCATCAAGATCTTTTGGGGTCCCATAAAGCAAAATCTGATCATGAACCTTCTTCTCCGGTTTTGAATATGGAATGTACTTGTGGTATTCCCATATGGGATTTGCAGCTTCCTGTACATAGCCATCTGGCAGCTTTATAAACAAAGGAATATCCCACCCTTCAGGTGGCATTGTTGCCCTAATTGTAGCTGCCACAGGCATCCCCACAGAACCAACCTCAGGATTGAATCCATACTCGTAATAATCCTCCTTGAAGAAATCCTCGGGATTTTGAATTTCATAAGGGCCATCTGTGAAATCTCCTTTTCCATCTGCAAATCCATCCCACAAAGATCCTTGGACATAAACACGCGTACCATCAAGATACTGACTAGGGTCCTTCAATACAGGGAAAAGTTCTCTTTTTGAAATGTCATCACTGTTCAAATTTTCAAAATAAGGGTGGAGCTTTAGGTAAGTTTTCAGAGCTGAATTTACATCCTCCGGTGGAACTTGTTCATTGCCCCCCACCCACAGAGCAAGACTAGGATGATTTCTTAGAAGCTTGATAGTATCCCTTGCACAAAGTAAGAAGAGGTCATGGTCCACTGGGCCATCTGGGTTTGAGATGGGGTCACCTCGTCCATCAACATCTCCTGTTATCCAAAATTCTTGCCAAACCTACAAGGATGGTCAACAATCAAATTTTTCTCTCCATCATCCACTTACTATGTCTATTAATCAATCAATATATCTATCTGTTACACACAGGCACTCATGGACACACAAGCACACAGCATGACGTGGAAAAGACAATAATCCATGTTATGGTACTTTTTTAAATTGTGAACTCTTACTTCCATTGAAAGCATGCTTTAAGTAAACCATAAAATATATACTCTAGTTCTCCAGAACCATACAATATTGAATGAACGGGATGAAATTTTAACATCTACATCCTTCTCTAAAACTGATTGAAAGCCCATCCTACTATTGTAAAGGTGATCTAACAGTAGCAGCAGAAATTCTGATGTACATCATTTTACTTCTGGGATAACTCAAATTTAGGTTATTAACAATTCTTAACGAAAAAGAAAAGATCTGGCATACATGAGCTACCTAATAACTGTACTAAAAAAAAAGTATACCAAGAGTTATCAACAATGTCATCCCCATTGAACAGGGTCAAAAAATATGCATGAAGAAGCCTGGAAGCAAATGGAAGAGAAACTCCAAATGGGATCAAAGAAACTAGCAGATTTATCACTAAATAGGTAGATTAGGTGCCAATATGCATGAAGAAGCCTGGAAGCAAATGGAAGAGAAACTACAAATGGGATCAAAGAAACTAGCAGATTGATCACTAAATAGGTAGATTAGGTGCCAATTCTGACATCATCACAGCACACTCCATTCTCTCGCTCCTTGCTCGTGAAGCAGCATAGCACTGACAGTTTCTTATTCAAAAGAAGGAGCAAGTGCGCTACTAGTGCCATTTCAGACCCAAGCAATGCATCAAGAAGGTGAAAAAGAGAAAGTAGGAAACCCTTATCTCGTATCATCCTGGCTAGGATTCTGTTCATGGTATGGTAAGTTCCATTCTTTCAAAGCCAATGACAAGAAAGGCATGAAACTAGCAGTCAGGAACTTTGAATGAGATATGTAAACTGTCTCAGCGAAACCACATTTATTTAAATGCACATAATTTGGAGAGAGAAGTATGTACCAGAATCCCATACATATCACAGTAATGATAAAAATCTGGCCTCTCTGCTAGTCCACCACCCCAACAGCGGATCATATTAAAGTTCATATCAGCATGAAACTTAATGTCTGCTTGATAACGTTTCTTTGAGAGCCGCAATAGTCCATCTGACAATATCCAATTACCTCCACGGATAAATATTGGCTCTCCATTGACCTTAAACAACCTAAGGAGCAGATGGACAAAGGTCAAGGCCCCAAGATCAAGAAACCAAAAGCAATATAGAAGTCTAATCCAGCTGTTCAATATGATAGAGAGAAAGCGACCGAAGAAGAAAGCTCAGCAATAAGTTTTACCTTCCTCCGGTTGCACTGTCTATATGATTCTCAATTTTGCGAAAGCCAAAAGGCTGGCTCCACAAATCTGACTCTCCAAAGCCCCTGACCTCAATTGTTATTTCGACATTGTACAGATATTGCTTTCCCATGCCATTCGGCCACCACAATTTAGGCTTGTAGAAGAAAATCTGATGAAAGAAACATTCACAATTTAACTGAAGTCATATATGCAGACTGATGTTTAAGAATTCGGTCAAAAGAGCAAGTAAACTAAATAACTACTTCCAATTCTCCTCTCATTTCTTCAGAAACAGAGTATACTGCTACAGAAATCATACATATCACCCAAGCCCTCCACAATGTTCACTTTTTTTAGCAGTTTAAAAAGAGACCTTCAGTCCAACACTTCCAAGTAACCAACACTTGACAAGCCCCAATAATTTGTAAAGGAGCAGGAAGCCAATCTGTAGGAATCTTGAATGAGTAATCTTAGGAGATAATTACTGAAGGAAATCAGGGTTGATGTAGGAATCTTGAATGAGTAATCTTAGGAGATATTTTAGGTAAATTAGTGGAGGAAATCAGGGTGAATAAGCTGTCTCCAAAATTAAGGGTATTAGATGTAGACTTTCCTTGTTTAGTGTACCAGAAAATTGTATATATAGATTAGAATGAATTGTAGGAAAGATACAGAATTAATAAAATCTCTTTGATTCTTTTCCAACATGGTATCAGAGCCCGTCTAGGGTTCTGGGAAAAATACCACCTTTGCTTCTTGTCAATTCCAGCCTTAATTGCTGGTTCCTTTCTTATTCTCTTCAGCCTTCATTGCTGTTCCTTTTACTATACATTTTTTTCCTCCTATTCAATTATGGCGGATGCTACATCCTCAACGCGGCAATTGTCTTCAACTGTGGAAGAAGAACAAAGTGCACGGAACACAACAGAGCTTCAAAACATCCAGGCGGCATATAGACTAAATGGAAAAAATTATTTGAAGTGGTCTCAATTGGTTCGAACATTCCTGAAAGGAAAAGGAAAGTTGAGTCATCTATTGGAAATAGCACCGGAGAGTGAAATGGCGGGGTTTGAAGCATGGGAACAAGAGGATTCAATGATCATGTCTTGGTTATGGAATTCCATGATTCCTAAAATCAGCGATACATGTATGTTTCTTCCTATAGCAAAAGCAATTTGGGATGCCCTTCATCAGACATATTCCAAGGTTAATGATGCAGCTCTTATCTATGACATCAAGACAAAGACAACTGGAGCAAAACAAGGGACAAAAATAGTGACGGAGTATGCCAATTTTCTGCAAAACCAGTGGCAGGAACTGGATTATTACAGGACACTTGATTTGAACTGTAGCAAATGTGCAGCATTTATCAAGAAGTTCATAGAAAGGGATCAAGTTTATGATTTTTTGGCTGGCCTAAACTCTGAATTCGATCTTGAACGAATTCAAATTCTGGGCAGGCCAGAATTTCCCTCTTTAACAGAAGCAATATCTCAGGTACGTGGAGAAGAAAGTCGCAGGGGTATTATGTTAGAGCTACCTTCAATAGAAAATTCAGCCCTTTTAAGTTCCAAACCTCAGCGGTTGGTACTGAACAAGGTTGCTGCGGACAAGACCAATCAAACAAGTGGGCAAAAGAATCGCGAGGAGTTGTGGTGCACATACTGCAAGAAACCATGACACACCATAGATCAATGCTGGAAACTACATGGGAAACCACCCACTCGTGAATGGGGACAGAAAGGTGGCCAGCAAAAACAGGCTCATATGTCGGTTCAAGATCCAACTCAAGTGATTGGAGGGTTTAGTATGGAGGAAATTGAGAAGCTTAAAAGTATGTTAGAAACAGTTGACAAACCAGCAACCAACAATTCTCAATCAAGGAATCCGGGTATGTGTTCATTGACACTTTCAGGTAAGGCTCTAATCTCTTTTGCGTTTAGTGTTTTAGGCAATGAGTTTAGGAATGTCTGGATTCTTGACTCTGGTGCTATGGACCATATGACTAATATTTCAAATAAATTCAAAACCTATAACCCCTGTCCTAGCAATAGAAAGATTGTTGTTGCAGATGGTACTACAACCACTGTGGTAGGTATCGGAGATGTCCAAGTTACTCCAAATTTGATTCTTAAAAATGTTCTTCATGTTCCTCAATTATCTACAAATTTGGTTTCTGTAAAAAAACTTGCCAAAGATCTAGCTGGCTCTGTTATATTTGATGAATCCTGTTGTGACTTCCAGGACCGGGGCTCGGGGAAGAGGATTGGACTAGCTAAGGAGCATGATGGACTCTATTACTTGGATACATCAAGTCAACCAGAATTTAGTAAATCTGCCCTGTCCACATTGTCTTCACCCTCCAATAAGGATATCATCTGGTTACATCATAGACGTCTAGGTCATGTGTCTTTTTCTGCACTAAAAATAATGTTTCCCTCCTTGTTCAAGGGATTTGATGTTCAGTCTTTTCATTGTGATATTTGTGAGTATGCCAAACACACTCGTGTACCATTTCCTATCAATAATAAACGATCGTCTTCTCCTTTCTTTTTAATCCATAGTGATATTTGGGGGCCATCGACTATTCCAAACATCTCAGGGTCTAAGTGGTTTGTCACATTTATCGATGACTGCACAAGAGTCTCTTGGATCTATTTACTCAAAAATAAGTCTGATTTGAGTCATATTTTCCCTGTTTTTCATGCAATGATTCAAAATCAATTTGGCACCAAGATAAAACACTTTCGTTCAGATAATGCTCGTGATTATTTCAATCAAACCTTGAGTCTGTTTTTCCAAAAAGAAGGAATCATACATGAATCATCCTGTATTACCACTCCACAACAAAATGGAGTGGCAGAACGGAAAAACCGACATCTTCTTGAGTGCACTAGAGCCTTACTGTTTGAACAAAGTGTGCCAAAAGCATATTGGGGAGAAGCTGTACTCACATCAACTTATGTCATAAATAGAATTCCTTCCAGGGTCTTGGGGTTTCAAAGTCCACTAGAGAATCTATCCAAATTCTACCCCGATATTCGATCTTCCTTTAATCTCACTCCTCGAGTTTTTGGATGTACTTCCTTTGTTCATGTCCATAGTCATAATCGTGGGAAGTTAGATCATCGTGCTCTTAAGTGTGTCTTCGTGGGGTACTCATCTACTCAAAAGGGTTACAAATGTTATCATCCACCTACTAGAAAACTCTATGTCTCGGCAGATGTTACATTTGTTGAAAATAAGCCCTATTTTATCACTCCTTATCTTCAGGGGGAGTTAGATACACTTGAAGATAAGGAGTTAAAATTTCCCTCCTTAGAGTTGTCCACATCTGAGTCATCCAAATCTGAATTCCAAGAGTCAATTCTTCAATCTGATGTGGTAGAAGAAAAAAAGGAAGATCGTAAAATCTATGACTGGTTCCGGTTTGACCAAGTGTATGCAAGGAAAGGAGATCCCATCGTGGTTACAAGGCAAGAACAATCCTCTAAACCAAGCTCCGGGAATGAGGTAACAATGAGTGAATCAAATCTGAATTCTACACCACCGACCGACCATTCTTCCAGCTCTAAATCACCTTGTCCTGAGCCTCTTAGCCCTGACCAGGACCTACATCTACCTATTGCTGTAAGGAAAAAACCCCGAGAATGCACCAAAAGACCCCTATACCCATTGTCTCACTTTGTGTCTTTTGAGAAGTTTTCCCCAAGCCATCAAAGCTTCCTTTCCACCTTAAACACAGTCTCTATTCCTAGCTCATTGTCTGAAGCATTATCAAAGAAAGAATGGAGACTTGCTATGGAAGTAGAAATGGATGCATTAGAGAAGAATGGGACTTGGGAATTAGTTGATTTACCAAAGAACAAGAAAGTAGTGGGCTGTAAGTGGGTGTATGCAGTAAAGTTTAAAGCAGATGGGTCCTTAGAGCGCTACAAGGCAAGGTTAGTCGCGAAAGGATACACACAGACATATGGAGTAGATTATCGGGAAACGTTTGCTCCGGTAGCAAAGATGAATACAGTAAGAATTCTGCTATCCTTGGCTGTTAATTTTGATTGGGAATTACAGCAGTACGACGTGAAGACTGCTTTTCTTCATGGAGAGTTAGAAGAGGAGATTTATATGAGCATTCCACCGGGATTCAGTGGGGTTGACAAGAACAAGGTTTGTCGGTTAAAAAAGGCATTATATGGGCTGAAACAATCCCCACGTGCTTGGTTTGGACGATTTGCCAAGGTAATGATAGCTAATGGTTACAAGCAAAGTCAAGGAGATCATACCCTGTTCATCAAGCATTCAGCCTTCGGGGGAGTTACTGTTTTGATTGTATACGTAGATGATATTATAGTGACAGGAAATGATGAAGTAGAGAAGAAAACTTTGAAGTGGTGCCTAGCCAAGGAATTTGAAATAAAGGATTTAGAAAAATTGAAGTATTTTCTGGGAATTGAAGTGGCTCGATCAAGGCAGGGAATTTTTATTTCTCAACAGAAGTATGTTATGGACCTGCTCAAGGAAACAGGCATGACAGCGAGCAAGCCAGTTGGAACTCCCATTGAGCAGAATCACAAATTAAGTGAGGCTCATGGAGATACAGCAGTGGACAAAGAGATGTACCAAAGACTTGTTGGGAAACTCATTTATCTCGCACATACTAGGCCAGATATAGCTTACTCAGTCAGTGTTATTAGTCAGTTTATGCATGATCCTAGAGCAGCTCATCTACAAGCAGTTTATCGAGTGCTTCATTACTTAAAGGCACATCCAGGGAAGGGAATTCTATTCAAAAAAGGTCCTGAAATTGATCTGGCAGTTTACACAGATGCAGACTTTGCAGGGTCTCCAGTCGACAGGCGATCAACTTCGGGATATTGTACATTTCTTGGAGGAAACTTAATATCCTGGAGAAGCAAGAAACAAAGTGTGGTAGCAAGGTCAAGCGCTGAAGCAGAGTTCAGGGCTATGGCAGCAGGGGTATGTGAATTATTGTGGGTTAAAATTATCCTAGAAGACTTGAGGATTCAATGGAGCAAACCGATGAAGCTATACTGTGATAACAAATCTGCTATAAGTATAGCTCACAACCCAGTGCAACATGATCGGACGAAGCACATAGAGATAGACAGGCACTTTATTAAAGAGAAGCTAGAAAGTGGACTGATTTGTACTCCGTATGTTCCGACAGGACTTCAACTTGCAGATGTGATGACAAAGGGACTGTGTAGCAACATGTTTCATGAGAGTGTTGTCAAGCTGGGAATGGAAGATCTATATTCACCAGCTTGAGGGGGAGTGTAGGAATCTTGAATGAGTAATAGGAGATAATTACTGAAGGAAATCAGGGTTGATGTAGGAATCTTGAATGAGTAATCTTAGGAGATATTTTAGGTAAATTAGTGGAGGAAATCAGGGTGAATAAGCTGTCTCCAAAATTAAGGGTATTAGATGTAGACTTTCCTTGTTTAGTGTACCAGAAAATTGTATATATAGATTAGAATGAATTGTAGGAAAGATACAGAATTAATAAAATCTCTTTGATTCTTTTCCAACACAATCTTCCTTGACAGTTCTACAAAACTGTCTTAGGGAAACACTAACATTAACCTCCAAAAAAAAGCACGGTCAGTAAGATTATGAAAACAGTTGAGCTAGAATGTAAAAAACATACTTCTTTTTCCTATTACTTGATGAGAAATGATATTCCATGCTGTTGCTTAACTGGTGAATAGGATGCTTAGCTAATGACTGTTACATTAGAACATATTTCATGTAGATACTAGTTTTATAACACAAGCAGGTAGCATAGGTACGGAAACTTCCAGAAAGCCAGAAGCTGAAGTACCTCAACACCCCTTTGTTTTGAAGCTTTTACCTTAGCAGAACCTTTAAATGTATGTTTACAATTTGCTACTCAACAACAAAAATCACAGGACTAGTGTAGCCTAGGACCTAAAACTATGGAACAACAGTTACAGGCTTCAATAGGTGCCACTAGTGTTAATTAAATTTCATGTCCACTTTTCAAGTCGACCTTGAATAAAATAATAAAAAATGAAATTTACACCAGGCTTAAGCATAAACCTTAGTAATTTATCCCCTCAAATGCAGATTGCAGTTGGCTGGTTACTATATTCAGGCTACATAAGAATTCATGGAGATAGATTTTATTTTTCAGCATCTTGCATTGGTGACCAGACCTCTGCTTAAGCTTACGTTATCAAGCATATAGCACGCATTTTCAGCATCCAAATGTCAAAGAACTTTGCACAGTGTTTGCTAGTTTTCAGAGACTAAACAGTTTCTCACAAGCACTTTTTCGAAGAATGTACAGTTTCTTACTTATTTATTGAGAAGAAGAAAACCATTTGGTGGAAAAAGTAATTCTCTATCAAAATACCAATTAGCATGTAGAGAAGAGAATTGCATAAAGCTATAGTTTGCTAAATTTGCTAAGAAACTTACCTCTGAGAATGTATAATGCACATGTGCTCCAGCAGGTAATGACAGATTTTGAGTCTGAAGATGTTCTACTAGGCAAGTGTTTCCTTCAACTTCAGTTGCCACTTGGATATTCAACAAACATTCTGCAACTATGGCACTTTTATTTACCAACTCTATCGTAGTATGCAGATACACCCGCTTGTAATTGTCAAAGAATGAGGACACCAGGTGAGGATCAACGATCTTCACTGGCTGCATGAAATTGCTACACAATTGGTGTCAGAAATTCTAAACCACCGCAATATATTCTATGGTAGTTCCAATATAGCTTCCAAAAAATTAACTAGTTGATAGCATTCTTTAAATCTTGAACTAAAAATCTAGTCCTAGCAAAAAGCATCATGAATTTGGTAATAAAGGATTATCCAATATTGAGTTACTACAGCAAGATTAGTATGGTAAAGCCACCAAATGAATTTTTTCCCATCTATTTGGAGTCGTATATACCAAAACACTATTTATAAAGGCGTATGCCGAGATTTCATTACAGTCAAAGTTTTGAGAAAAGATTTGGCTACTAAAAAGAGAATAACATCCACCAGAAATGGTAACTAGGAATAACTCACCCCAGTAACAGAGATTGATACCTTGTCCCAGATGCCAGTGTTCCGGTCCCTGTCATAGTGCCAACACAATTACTTACAAAATAAAAATCAAACTCCAGCTTTCTGTCACTGTAGAATTTAACAAATTTAGCTGGAATGTATCATTCTTCTTCTTTTTTACCCCCTTACTGAATCAAACTGAAGCAGAAATTATCATGTAATCAATTATCTATCCCCAAGCATCTTGAGAATGTTTTACACCTAATGAAACTAAATCAAGACTTCACTTTTATGTGTTACAAACAGAAAAGCAAGGAAAAACAAGGACCAAGTGCACAGCATTCAAGCATTAAAGACAAAGCAACACCAAAAAAGGGGAAAGAGTTATATTAACTGTTCCAACATACGGTTGATATTATAATCTTTTGGGCAATGGTATTACTTCAGCATGTCACTCAGATAATGATTTCCTTACCTCTTATTATCTTTGAGCTGCATGACTTAGATAAACAACACATCCAACTAAAGACGTGGCTAACACCAGTACAATTCCCAACAACAGAATTCTCAACATCCATAGGACTGGAGTAGCTTGATTCATCCAAATAATAGTGTTCATGATTAAACAACTTAAATCTTCTACCCAGGATAACCTTCCCAGGTTCATTGCTCTGAATAACTACTACAGATTCAAATTAGGTCATCCTAACTGATCCCCATCTTCTGGACTTTGTCTAACCAGCCACAAATGTAAATCTAGAAGTGACCAGAAGCATCTGATGAAACACTTCTGCTTTAATTTGTTTTCCTTTTTTGTCTTTTTTTGGCCTTTTTTATTAGGCATCAAACTTCTAATTGGAAATTGATGTTTGTAGCCTACTTTGTCAGAAATCAAACAGAATGAGCAAGCTAATTTGCTTTCAATTTGAAAGATACAAGCCATTCCTTGATGATTTGAATATGATATAGTTACTTGAGAACATATTTGCTCCTATAATATATTCCTAACTTTCATAGTTTTCTCAACCACTGCTATCTTCAACGAATACTAGCTTCTGCAGTAAATTTAAATACTAGCTCCTGCAGTAACCTTACTACAACTAGCCAGCGTAAATATTTCAGTGCAATTTATTTGGGCAGTTATTTAGATGAATAATCACCAAAGAAATAATTCAATCATTACCTTATTGGAGCTATCCAGTCCCAGCCCTCGACATATTGTGCAGCAACATCTTTCCCAATCTAACATAGAAGAAGCTGACAATAGCATAAATACAACAGAAACTCCAAAAGGTTGACATAGACTGTAAGGTACTTATATTGGGCCTGTAGCCAAGACATTGTATAGAAGGCAATGAAAAAAAGCACATTGATCATACCTCATGATCACCACCTTGACCCCCTTGGGGAGGAATTCTCCCGGGATGATCAGGAGGATGAACTAAAACAGCAAGAAGATTTGGACGATCATGGAGCAAAATACTAGTAACATCAATGGAGTGTCTTCGAAACATCCCCTTTGGGAGGATCTTCTTGTGGCCATTTAGATAAACTTCAGCAGAGTAATTTATAGCTCGGAAATTGAGGTCAATGTGCTGATTATTCAACTGGAATAAATTCAAGAGATCAATGAAACTTAACCAAAATTCTAGAATGAAAGAAAGGAAACAACATAAAATCCCATTTTAAGAAATACAGAGCTCAATACTGACCAAACAAGAATTTCCAAATGCCTAAACTAAAAGTTAGCTTTTCTGTTTGTAACAATTAATGAAGTCACACTTGCCAGCAGAAACTGGGTCAATTACAAATGCAAACATTTGCTTTAATTGTTTACCTCAAAGCGTTTGTAAATGCTTACCAGATTACACTCAAAAGTGGTGAAAAACCAGAAGGTGTAATGCTCCCTTCCTGAATCAGCAATGTCAATAATAGCCTCATTTCCCAACCCATAAAAAGGATCAGGTACAACTTTGTTCTTTACAAGAGTTGCCAGAACGCTGCCAATGGGATCAACCAAGCAAATTTAAGTCATAAAGAGACTAAAGCTCAATTGTAGCTTCACTGTGTCATTCCTTCCATTTATCTTTTAATTGAAAAAGCACTTGTAAAATTCTGACATCATAGTCCATCTGCTCAATGTAATTCTTCATGACACCTCAATCTAATCCCCTAAAGTAGGTGCATTTAATACAAATAATGTCCCTTTGATCCCATACTAAACTAAAGGAAACCATAAATTTGCCAAATCCCAGACTAAAATTCCATGTTCTGCCACTATAATTACTAGCATTAATAAGCCAAGTCAACCTCCATGTCAACCGTCCGACGTCCTTTAAAAGCTAACAGATGCTGAAAATCTCACCTTTCGTTCTATTTTAGATATACAATCCATTTCCAGTCAGCTCAATCTGTCATCATCCTTAAGAACAAGAAGAAAGAATCAATATTTTCCATAAAGAATCAGCATTCCTCAATTCCATGAAAAAGATTGCCCATTTATGTAGCATCAATGGTTCATTTTCTACAAACATGAGTAATCATGATCAAGCACCCTGAAATTTCAGGTCAAATAGCACCATAGAGCAGAGCATGTCAGTTGCCACTCCCTAGAATTTTCCCATATTCACCAAAAAACAAAAAAAGAAAATCCTAATATAACTGATTGGACGAAATTGAAGAAATTGCAGCAATAGCAAAATTCGATACAAAATTGCCGAAAAGAAAAAGTTCAAATTGCAGAAAGATAATGAGTATCAGTAAAGATGATTACGTTCCGGGAACGACAGCTTCCATCCAGGTAGAATCAGGACCGGAAGGAGGATTAGTGGTGGTGAGCTGAACTCCGGTAAGCTCAATGTCAGTTGATCTTGCCGCCAACCATCCTTTATCCAGCACTACTTTCCCTATTTCGGCCATTTTTTCCCGCAACTAACGCTACTTCTTCGCAGCTCTCTTCTCCTTCACCAAAAAGCCTAGCTCTAAGGAGTTAAGAGTCATAACCAAGAGCTTTAGTGTGTGTTGTGTGTGTAACTTTATGGCGTTCTGTCGTCGGTGTAAAGGATCAAGAGTGGGGTAAGAGTGTTAAGAAGATGACAACTTGAAAGCGTGACTGGGGAAGGTGATGGAGTACAGCCCCCGTGACGATAACATTTTGCCACGTAAGACAAATCAGCTTTCCGAAATCCGTCCCGTTCCTTTGTTTTCTGTTTTGCCCGCGCGCGGGGATGTTTGGCTGTCTGTAGGATTGGGGGTGTTTATACGTTGCAATTAAACGAGTTGGGCGGGATATTAGATTTTCAGTTAAATATGTTGTATTCAATTCGTTTAACTTTAAATTGGATTGATTTTGAATTGGATCATATTGACTCATTTCAAATTTATAACCAAATATATTAATTAATACGTTTTGATACATAAATTTTTTCACATGCAATTTAACATACAAAAAGATTTTTTTCATACACATAAATACATATTCACATACATAAATGTATTTCACACACTAACACACTTTCACATGTACAAACAGTGGCGGAGTTAGAAAAAATTTTCAGTGGGGGCAAAAACAATTCTAAAATTTTTTATCTACTCTTTTTTTAGTCTTTTAAGGAAAAAAATATTCACCAACAAGTACAAATAATGCATATATTTCATGAAAAACATCAAAAGACAAATTCAAAATTATTAATGTAATAATAATTTTATTTCAAAAGCAAACTAAACCATTTACAATTACTCATGGTGAGTTTTCATATTTTGATAACAGTTTACAACCTTTTCATTTTGAACTTCACAAAATATATTTTTCTCAATATAAGTAACTAAACAATTATTCATCCAAGTGTCTTCCATTCTATTTTATAACCGATTATTCACTATATTCATCATTGAAAAAACCCTTTCTACGGTAGTTATAACAACAGGTAAAATCAAAGACAACTTTAAAAGCATATAAATCAATAAATACACAAAACTCCAGGGGGCACACTTGAAATTACATCAAATTTTTATAGGTATTATAGAAATTTAAGGGGGGCAGTGGGGGCTTATAAACCAATTGATACACAAAACTCTAGGGGCACAGTTGAAACTACATCAAATTTTTATAACTATCATAGAAATTTAAGGGGGCAGTGGGGGCCCGTGCCCCCAGTGCACCTACCACTGCCCCGTGCCCCCAGTGCACCTAGTGTAAATCCGACACTGTGTACAAACACACACTCACTTCTTAAACTCTTTAGAAACACATCATAAATAGAATAATATTTTATATTGTTTGTATTGTGAATTTTAGATAATAAATTGTACATTTAAATAGATTAACAAAAAAATTGTTTACTTTATATTTTTTAATACTATTAATTGATTGAAACTTATTTTTGTCACAACTTATTAACACTTTTACTATTCATATCTGCTTTATTGTAAGTTGTAATATTTTATATATTTAAATTATTGAATGTTAGATTATATTATGCTTGAAAATGTAAGTAAAAGACATATAATTTGTTGTATTATAATATTAATGAGGAATTATTAACAATGAAATAAAACAAGTTAGATAAAAGTAAAAGAATGCAATTAGAACAAATGTAAAACTCTATTTTACTTACATGAAATATTAACAAGTAGAAACAAGTAACAACTTAAAAACAATCACAAAAAAAAGGGAGGAAAACAACATACTTTTAAAAGGCAAAATAAATTATTATAGAAGTTGAGTAAGTTTAACTATTATTGTAAAAGTAAAATAAGCATGAGTTTACTTCAAGTTTCTTTTTTCTTTTAAATAAAAATTTAAAAAATTGATTGAAAACATATATATAAGAATTTTGAATACAAATTGGTCAATGAATTATTAATACATGTTCAAATGCAAGTGATTGGGCATATGTGTATTAAATCTTGTATTTATTGTTTTGAATTATTTTTAAATAAGTTGGGTATTAGGTATCAAAATAAAAAATCCAACCCGCCGAATAAATAAGTTAGATTTTTCTTACCCAACCTAATAAAACTCATAACCCAATTGGCCCAAACCATCCTTTTAAAATTAATGAACGATTTGTTGAATTTTGGATTTTTTTGTCAACTCTAAGGGTGTTCATAGAAGGGATAATCAATCTATTTGCAATTTTATTGACCCTAAGCGCAAGTAATAGTTCAACAAAATTGTATTACATACTCTAACCCTATTTAATCGATTAATCGCTCATTGTTTAACTTGTAGAATAACGTTGAATATACAAGACCCTAACAGCAAGTAGCGGTTTAGCAAAATTGTATTGCATACCCTAACCCAATTTAATCGGTTAACTGGTTAACCTATAGAATACGGTCGGATATACATGATAACTTAATCCTCTTGTACTTATAGAAAAAATAGAATTAGAATAACAAAGAAACAATGTGACGACCCGAAAATTCCTTATTTTATTGTATATTACTAGCTTATTTAAATATTTATTCATTCGTTTTCTCCGGATAAATTATTTCAACCCTTTTGGAACCATTTACATGGAACTATGACTTGCGTATATTTTAAAAATGTCCCGTTAATAAATTTAATTTTTGGAAGTTCGTTTAGCGAGATTTAGTGTATACGCGTATGGAGTCAATAATCGATTTGATAGTACAGTGACCTTGGAGATTTGAAAACTCGTGCGTTAGTTTTAAAATAGGTATTTTTTTTATGTTTAAGTACTCAAGTATTAGTTAGTTATACCATCGTTATAAGAATTTCTTAGAAACTTCGCCGTACCGCGCGCAAATCGAAAGTTCGCGTATATCGAGCCGGAGCGGTTAATTGGAGATTTAAGAAACTTATTCTAGACTATTAAGAGTGAATAATTATAATGTTTAAGAAAGTGCATTGGAGGTTTAGTGCACAAGTGAAACAAACCCGAGAGGAATCGGGCACGAAACGCGCGCGAGCGCGCACTATTTCTAGTTGGCTTTTGGAGCACTTTTGGTCACACACTTAAGTTTCTCAAGGAAGCTTCATTATCAGCCAAACACACTCTCTTCTCCCTCTCTAGCAGCCGCCCACCCCCCAAGGAAGAAGAACCAAAAGCTCCTCACTTTCTTGCTTCATTTCTTTATCAAATCACTTCAAAATTTAAACACAACTTGCAAACCACTTGGAGATCAACTTAAGCTAGGCAAGGAGCTTGTTTCTCATGGTTTTCTTGGGCTTAAGGTGATCGAAAATTTCTGCTCTAGCCATCTAAGAAGGTAAATGATGATCAACCTCTTGAATCTTGGTTTATATAAGTTGTATTGCACTTGTGAGTTCATAGATTCATATGGGTAACTTTATATGGTTGGAAATCTTGTGAGTGGGTTCTAAGAAATCCCACAATAGCTTGATGAACTGATTTGATGAGATTTGATGTTATTTATGTTGGATTAGTGCTTAATCTAGTGAAAATGAGTTGTGTTGTGAAAGAAAACTCAAAGGAAGTGAGATGAGCAAAAGTGACGATTCTGCCCCTGTTTTGCCGTGACCCTTAGTGCACTTTTTTGTGGTTCAATTGACTTGATTTTGATGTAAATATGTTGTGTGGGTTGTGTGGAAAGTTTCCACCAAAAATCATCCAATTTGGTTGGCCAAAAGTTGAGATTTCGAAAATGTAACAAAACTGAAAACGTAACCAGAGCCTCTCTGGCAGTGATTTTGTTTCGGCCATAACTCTTTGCTCCGACGTCAAAATTGAGTGCCATTTATGGCATTAGAAACTAGACACTTCTAGTTTTCCAAGGGTATAAAATTCATGCCCTGATTCCACCTGAGTGAGCCGTACCAACCTTGTAAAATTGCCTGTTCTGTTTCTCGTCTGTACTGGAAGCCCTGTTTTGAGCTGCAACTTGATTCTCAAATATGAGTTAGTTGTGGATAGAATTTTAAAACGATTCCTTCTAATAAATTGTAGCCTTATGAATGTAGTTTTCAACGCTACCAACCACGCTCAATTCCGAGTTGAATTGAGTAAGTTGTGGCTGGATTTCAGAGCTGTCTTTGTGAAAGAAAACCCTAATTCTGGACTGATTTATAGCTAATCTTGATTTGGGAGTTGTTATTTCGAAACTCTTGGTGTTAATTACCTATCAAACACATTTTAAATGTTTCTTATACATTGTCTTCATAATTGGACCATGTTTGGAAAGATTTCATTGGCCAAATGTTTGAGGAAAGGGAGATGAATGCACAAGGCAGTTTTGCCTTTGAAATTCTTGGAAGTTTAATGATTTTGTTAACCGACTCCCCGTGCGAATTTTTTGTATGATATTTGGTAGAGGAATAGCCCTCATATGGTAGGATAATACTACCAAATTTGGTACCATTCCAAGCCTATTTCGATGTTCAACCAAAGTCTTAAAGTTCCCATTTTAAATCTGGAAAACCCTTGGTTGGTGAGAAAATTTCAGTAACTTTGAGCCGCTATATCTTGGTGCTCAAAACTCCGATTCTTGTTCCGCTTATTGTGTTTTAAACTTTGATTGTAACTCTAATTGAGTTCTAAATTTCAGAGGCTAGTTCGCATTGTATAAATTTTGCCGAATTTCCAAACTTTACCAAAAATCAACCCAAAACTGTTTTTGTATTCCAAAACAGCCTCTTGGACCCAAAATTTGAATGTCTTCCATTTGAAATTATAGAAAAGTGCCTTCTAGGAACTTTTAGTACTTTGGAAGTAGTTTCCAACGGTACCAAGTTTTCTAATTTTGGACTTTCAGAGAGTGAGTTATTATTTTTCAAAGAATGCCCTTAAATTCGATAATTCTTGACCATTTTTGTAAAATTTTCGCGCGGGAACATTTTCAAAGAATCCGATCGGATATCCGGCCAATTCTTGGCCGGATTGTGACATGGCTTCTACAGTCCATCTTCGATCGTTCGTTTGAAAAAAATGATTTATACCTACTCGTTTCCGTCCAACGATTTCAAAGATGAAAATTGGATTTTTCTTGTATATTTAAACCCCACTTTTGAGTCTCGATTTATAAGAAATTAAGACTCATTTTCGTGACGTTTTCTTAGATTGTACAAGAGTGCAATCTTCCTTGATAATTAGGGGTTTTAAGTGATAGTGTGTAATAGACAACTATTATTTGTTCAGGTGCTCAAGGAGACTTTCAAGAGGATCTCGAGGGGAACACCTAAAGGCTTGTTTACGCACTTACTCTCCTGTTTCAATTGGTAAGTGTCAAGTGCATGAATATTTGAAAATTATGTGAATTGCTCATTATGAAATGGATGGGTTATAACTGTTGAGTCGAGTGTGTACTTTATCGAATGCGTTCTCAATAAAATGAATTGTAATTGAATTGCCTGAATTGAATTGCATTATATGCTATGGCTGTTTATGTCGTTGGAGTGAATCTCCTCGATCCATAATGGAACTGTATGACTGCCGATTGGAGTGCGCTCATCGGCCTATAACGGTATTTGTCGATTGGACTGAATGTCATCAACCCTTATAATTATAATCGTATAATCGGGTCTCTGAGTGATAGCATGTATCACACCGATTCGAGTGGGAGGTACCTCTCATGTCGGATCAAAACCCCAAATAAATGATCGGTTCTCTGAGCGATAGCATGTACCACACCGATCCGAGTGGGAGGTACCTCTCATGTCGTCTCAAAACCATAAACCATCCTAAGTCAATTGGAGCGATGTCTCATCGACTACTGAGCGATAGTATGTACCACACCAATTTGGGTGGGAGGTACCTCTCATTCGACTCAGAACTATAAGCAAAGCATAAATCGATTGGAGCGATATCTCATCGACCACTGAACGATAGTATGTATCACACCGATTCGGGTGGGAGGTACCTCTCATTCGACTCAGAACCATAAACGTATAATCGACCACTGAGCGATAGTATGTACCACATCGATTCGAGTAGGAGGTACCTCTCATTCGACTCAGAATCATAAATGGAATAAGTAAAGTTCTACGGACTATTGGATTGAACTTTGGCAAAGCAAGTGGAAATGAGCTCCTAAGAGCTCCCGTATCATTCTTGAATGTGTTTTGTGAATATTCGGGAATTGCTTGAATGTTATAGCTTTATCTCTCGTACCAGCTTTATTACTACTTGAATTACCTGCTTGCATGAATTTCTTGGCCTCACGAGCATTCGCTCACCCCGTTAGATTTGTTTTCCTTAACAGGAGCTGAAATGGAAGGAATTTTGGAGAAGCTTACTTGATGGCTCATTTGATTAGAATTTTGAATGTATTTATTTAGACAACTTTTGGAATCTATATATTTTGCGAATGTAAGGTATTTTTGGTAGTTTTTGATGTAAGACTTGAGCGTTTAGTAAGGAATTGACCTTCCTTTATAGTTTCGACTTATAGTATCAATTGGTTATTTTAAGTTTGAATTGAATTTGTACCGAGTCCTGACGAGAGTTGGGTAGGTGTCCCGCGGATACCCTTGGGAGAAGTGGGGGTGTCACAAACAATACAATAATTGTCTAAATTAATAAAAGTGTTTAATCCTACAACTCTAAAAAAAACCACCAACAAAATCAATTAAATATATAGATATGTCTTTTATTATCACTAGACTTTTAGCAATTCAGACAATCTTGCATAGACACACCGATGTGAATTTTTACACCAGAATCTAGCCACCATGTATATTTAGGTGCCAAAATTAAATTAATCTCAGAACAATCTAAATTTAGAAGCATACATTTCCTAGCACGCCAAGTGTAATAATTGATGCAATGCTTTTTTTTATGCCTTTCACCTTCATAGAAGAAAACAACCGTTCTTTCCCGAATCAACCGATTTCTTTTATTGTTTATTTTGAGGTGATGTACTTGCAACTTCTTTTTTTTTTTTTTTATGTCTCTCACTTTTATTATTAGTGGTTGAAATCAAATGAGTATTCTCTATCTAATCTTGTTTCAACATTTTTTCTTTTTTTACACAGTGTAAGATTAGTTCATTTAGAGATCAAATCTCCTTTTGACAGTTATAACTCACCTTAAATTGGTTAAACTGTGTAGAAAGAGATATCAAAACCAAATGCACTAATAATTCTTTAGCGAGTACTAACTTAAATGCATTTAATTTAGAAACAAGATGAGACATCTTCATGATGTACTCTCTGATATTATCTTTACTACTATATTTCATTAAAATTAGGCGTGTCAAAAGTGTATTTATTTCAGTCTTTTTGTTTTTGACAAATCTTTTTTTCAATATTCTAAAGAAACGTCTTAACAGTAGTTATCATTTCTGACATTGTTTCTCATAATGCTTCTGAAACAACCTTTTTAATGATCATCAAACATAAGTGATTTGATCTCTCCCACTTTTCCTTATCCCTTTTTGTATTAGAGGTACTTTGATCTATAAAAGGTAGAGGAGAATCAGCTTTTAATGCAAGGTCGAGATTCATTATTTTAAAAAATATTAAGAGATTTTCTTTCTAAGACTTGAAGTTTGCGCCATTCAACACAAGAATATTATTGATGTTGGTAGTAATATTTGTAAAATCATTCGCAACTGAACAGAAAATATGAAATAATTAAAACAAGTTCACATAGATCAAAATAATAATAAATTCAAATAATGGTAACCCCATCTCAAGATATCAATGTTCCATTAATATTTTATTTTTAGACAAAAATATTAATTTCTAAATGATATCTTAGCGCAGTAATAAACACTGACAATAATATCATGTCAAAAAATAATTTTTTTGGGCAAATTTATAATTCACATGTAAAAAATATAAATAATTATCACGTGTTTATTATCATAAGTACTCATGCAATCTTGTTAAATATTAACCTTTCTTTTAATCGATCAATATTCACAAAATTACAAGTATCTAACTAGTTATATTTTAGAACAAATTAATTTTCACAATAGAGAGCACTTCGGTGGCATATTATTTCAATTAATTTATTATAAAAAATATAAATTTATACTAATATTCAAATTTAAAATTACATAAATTATACAAAAATTTTGATCAAAGTCAACTTTGATCAATTCTGGTCAAAACCTGATCAAACCAATTAAACTAGTCAAATATGGTCAAACCAATCAATTGTGATCAAGCATGATCAAATCAGTCAAACCAATTAAATAGATCGAGACTTATTGGACTAAAAGTCCATATCCATAACTTGATCCAAATTTAGCATTCCAGTAAAAATTTTTCTTGAAATTCATAAATGCCTTATAAGATTATATATTTAGTGGGCCAACCTTATGAATTTTGTAAGGCTTAAATGTCTCTTTTAATTTTATTAGAGTTCACTCAAACTAAAGAAAGTCTAATTTTCTTAACATAAATATATGCATATTTATTCTTAAAAAAAAAAAAAAAGAACAAGTCAATGAATCCAATTGTCAACAAATTGAGCTATAAAGGCCCATATCGAAGACCAATCACTTTGTATAAGGTTTTGTCTTAACCTTGGTTACACATAGAAAGTTAGCCAATGAAAGTATCATAGTAAATAATTTTTTTTCTTTTTTTTCGGAGACAAATAAACCTAATCTATCCTACACTAAGAGGAAGGGGGCGGACCTAAGGAGGTCCAGGGATAATTCGGAGGGGACTGAACCACCACCGGATCAGACGGGTGCACAGCACACCCGCCTGAATTTTTTTTTGGAAACAAGCCACTTAAATGTGGCATTTTTGGTGGGAGGCAAGGTTTGATCCCCTGCCTCCCACCCCACCAACTAGGTGGTAGCCACTGAGCCAATGGCCCAGTGGTTAAGTATCATAGTAAATAATGAATCTGTACAACCAACTAAAATTTGGTTACGGTGAACCCACTAGATTCATGTGTAACCAATACAATGAATCGTGAGGCGTGATTGGACGGAATACATTGGAATCTCAATTCATGCCTATTGACTATGAACAGAAACACAATTCATGCTACCAGTGGTGGAGCCAGAAAAAATTCTCTGGGGGGGCAAAAGTAACATTAAAATTTTTTATCTACTCTTTTTCTAGTTTTTTAAACAAAAAAAATATTCCCAAACAAGTTAAAATGAAATTTTTTTTTTTAACTTATTTCAAATGGAACTGTGTGACCCACATATCATTTTAGAATATTAGTTCATGAACCAACATAAAAGATCACATAATTCTTTCACTTCCTTCATAAAAAAACTTCGAGGGCACACTTGAAATTATATCAAAATTTTATGGATACTGTAGAAATTTAAGGGGGAGCAATGGAGGCCATACCCCCAGTGCCCCCACCTTAAATCCATCACTGCATGCTACCAGCCACGATGCATACAAAACCAAAGTTGATTGAGTTCTTTATTAAGAAACTCAAAAACTATGAATCTAATCGTGATGTAAACAAAACCAAAAGTAATCGTAGTTCTTTATTAAAAAAATTTGAAAACTATGAATTACTAAATCCAAACTATTTTCCAATAATCAACAATAACTTATTCTGATACCACTTGTTAGAGGTTGTTTATATCAACTTTTGATGAAAATCATCAGCTATTAAATTCATAATATTTATAGTAATTATTGAGAAATAAATTAACAACAAAATTCTGAAAATGTATCTAGATTTATGTTGACTAACTGGTACTTGAATCTTTGAGATTTTTTGGATAGCCTTCCAGGACTCCACATATTCATTAATCCCTTCAAATAGCCTTTTAATTTTTCTGTAATATCTTTCTTGACGATGGGATATCAGGAAATAGCTATTTTGTAGTACAAAATACGACAATAAGAATATGTGTGATCCGAAAATCATAACCCTATTTATAGATAACTTTCCTGTGATCTTTTGGATTCCTATTTCAACCCATCATAGAAATAGAAAATTACCCTCAAATCTTTACACATTAAAGGACCACATCCTATTAGATACATTAAAATTCAAACTATAATTAATCACTTTAATTGGATTTAATCTTATTTGACAATCTGCAACATATAATTATTCACATGTAAGTTTAACGTTGGATTAAGAATCCAACATAATTTTTTTTTTCCATTTACCTCTTTACACATTCTTTCCATTCCAAATGCCAGTTATAGAATTCAAATATAGAATCTGGTACTGGAAAGAATTCTAAAAATCCTTCCCTTACCACATAAAGTAATAGTCAACACGCTTGATTAGAATTATTTGTCTTTTGAATATTGTAAGATACGATAGGCAATGCACTATTGCACAATAAGATTTACATGTTTTAAAGGACTATTAAAAGTAAGATAAGACTTCCGTTTGGCAAGTGAGTTTTTTGGATGTTCATCTAAAACTTTACTGTAACTTACTGTAAAAGTTTTTTAAAAAATTTTTCAATTGTGTTTTTTTTTTAAATATTTTAAAGTGTATAGTTTAAAAACTTTGAGAAGTTTTTTGAGGTTACTGTAGCTAAAGTTTTTAAAAAACTTGTAGCAAACAAACTTGACAAAAAACTTGACTGCCAAACAAGGCGAAGTTTAGTTTGTCTTTTATCATATAATATTAAAACCTCTTCCTTAAAGGTAGAGGTGTCAAAATGGGTGACTTGGGCGGGTTTGAGTTGAGTAAAATGGGTAATGGGTATAAGTGAGTCAACCCATTTATACCCATTTAGATGGGTATAAATGGGTTGACTCATTTATACCCATCACCCATTTTACCCAACTCAAACCCTCCCAAATCACCCATTTTGACACCTCTAATTTATACTCATATGCAAAAACTTAAGATACTCATACCCATCTATTCATAGGCAGGTATGGGTAAATTTAATTAAATGGGTTGATTTGCCACCTATACTTAAAGGTAACATGTTTGATGTAAGAAACTAGTCATATCTCATCACCATGTTTAAACATAAAAACTCTTGCTTAAAGGTAGCTTAGTTGCTTTGAGAACAAGCAAATCGTATATCATGCTAATACTAATATAGGAAAATTTCTTCCCTTTTGGGATTTCCGTAAATTAGAAATCCGAGATGAAGTTTCGCCTTATAGGTAAGTGCCCGAAATACCACGCAACAGCTTCCATTTTAGATTAAGTACACTCAAGAAACTATTTGTAGAAAATGCCCTTAAAGGGTACACATTCTCGAGTGAAATACAAAGTATTTAGATAAGAGGCTTAAGTATGACAATGACTGGATCATCAAGTAATAAGCATAGATGAACAAATTCATTCAATTTTATGGTCATTGTTAACTAAAAAGTAATTGCTAGGGTTATGTGGATTCAAAATTTGAATGTACAAGTCGTCTAAACAGATTTAATGACCACATGTTCAACAATTAATTAGCAAGCATAAATAATAGGATATACAATAAATTCATGACATAAGTTGATGGAAAAAAAAAAGTATATCTGTATCATCATGTAATAAAGCATCAATCCCCTTATGGTGTTAACAATTTTTGTCACTTTTTGTAATAAGATTTTTACCTCTCAAAATTTACCACAAACACATACTACCTCCGTTATTAACCATATCTTCCAAGGCCAAAAAAGTACAGAAGGAAAATTTTATTTTGATTTGATAGTTTTCTTATGGTAAATGAGTACACCCTACTTTCCTAAGTTTAAGCACACGACACGACCTTAACATGCCTCAAGTGATAGTAATTTTATAATGCACACTTGAGCACATACAATGGTCTTACTTTGCAATTGCATTAGGCCTTGCTTGGATTGCTGTTTTCTGTAGAAAAATTTCGTCATTTTCCGTGAACACATTTCCCTATTATCTTTTTTCCTCACATACATCAAATCGCTACAGTAATTTTTCCATGAAAAATGACGGAAAATGCAATCCAAACGGAGTTGTCCACTTGTATTGGATTCTGACTACGCTCCTTGGAACGTTCCACTAGTATGGATTTTTTGTTTTTTTAATTTTTTCCAACGGAAGACTCGAAGCTTTATAAAGGAGAGGAGGAAGGTAGAAAGAAAGAGGATTTGAAAGTTAAATTAGGAATCTCACAGTCGTTTGATCAATGTCTCTACTAGTTAAAATAGGTCATAAGCACAATATAAATAGTTCAGTAATTTGGACAAGATAAATTGTACTACCATGCTACTTATATACACCATCTTAAATTGAAAGTCAACTACATGCTCAAATTAGATGAAAACAATAGAGCAAATTGCACAAAATGTCACTAAACTATTGCAATGTGTTGCTTTTGGTCACTAAACCTTTTTATTAGTCAAAAATGTCACTGAATCAGTAAATTTGTATTGTTTAGGTCACTTCTAACAGCATAAATAGACGGAGATATCTAAATGGTATAGATTTACTAGTTCAGTGACATTTTTGGCTAATAAAAAAGTTTAGTGACTAAAAGCGGCACAACAGGTACAATGTATCATACTTAATTTTACTTTGTGTACATATGTAAGTCAACTTTCTTCTTCTCAAAGCAATTGAAACTTGAAATTGCATCACATTTATCTTGTGCAAGTATTCTAGTTCAAGGCATAATCACAAAGACCAACAATGATCCTCAAATATTTTTGTAGAGAATAAAAGAGGCTTGGGCATTAATTTGTAGACATTAAGGCATGTCTATACAATTACTATGGGATATAAATTCTACAGTAAAATACAGTAAAAATTTAGACAAATAGCTGAAAAATTCACTTGTCAAATAAGGCCATAGTTGTGGATCATATTGCCATTGGAAGAAGTAAGAGAAAGAAGAAAAATGACTCTGCACCTAACATCATAATTCTGGACAAGGGGCACAAACGGTTGCACCTGCAACCGTTTGTGCAGGTTGTGTGCATTTTGCACTGTGAGTAACATCAATTGCACACGGTGTAACTTTCTTTGCACACGACGTAACTTTAGAACAAATTTTTGTGGGCCCCACACTTGACATAAAAATCGAGTTACAAGACGTGATCTGAGCCGCACAAAATTTTGAGACCAAATCATGGCCGTCCACTGGCAAGAACAGTTGTCAGAGACAACCGACAACCGTTCCTGCCCCATTTCCCATAATTCTTTCTCCCCTGTCATGTGAAGTTTGGTTAGTTCTCTTTCTTAGCTAAAGCACCATCATGTAGCCTCATGATTTTCCCCCTTAAAAATCTGCCAATTTTCAGAATCTTCTTTATAAATTAAAATCTTTGAACCCTCAAAAATTTTTTAAAAAGTTTTATGTTGACTACAAAGTTTATATGTACGAAATTTGTCCCCTCAGTATAAATTTTCAGGTAACGTCCTTAACTACGTCAAAAGTTTAAAAAAAACACACACACACACTCACACAGAAAATTAGCTCATAAATCGCTCTAATTAATTTTGCTTTTGGAAACATATTTTTAAAAAAAATATTGCTCTAATTATTGGTCATAAGGCATAAGTTGCATGGAAGGCTAGTCAAAGACTCAAAAGCAGTTGTGGCGTACTTCTTTGTGCTAGGTTTGGCGAATGATTGACAATGAGAGGCAGAGTATTTTGGACAGTACGAAAGGGGTATAAAAATTGCCCGCAAGTCTTATTTAATAACTTCTGCAATTGTCGTAAATATATCCAAAGGAGCCTAAGAATTTTACTTTCTTAAATTTATTTTCTCGTTTTCAAATAACGTATAAGTATGTCAAGAAATTTAATTATTTATTATGAATAAATCAAGCAATTGGCCATACTTCATATGATTTTCATATACGATAGAAAAGTTATGAAAACCATCTTGTATAATTTGCTATTTTATGAATGATAACAAAATGTTTAAGAAGAAAAACAAAAAGAGAAAAGAAAAATGTAAGGACACTGGGAACTCTTCCATAGCAAGAGACTAATAATTAGTTGACATACCCGATAAAATAGAAAAGTCAATTACAGAAAACCACCACCAAATTGCTATTCCAAATTATGATTTTTTTTTTAACGCTAAAAATTATGAACGCATTACCAAACTATTTATCAAAGCACTTGAAAATGCATATGAAAACCCCAAAATGAACAAAAGAAAATGACCCAAAAAAAAAAGAAGAAAGAAGAGGTGTTCTACTTCCTGTTTCCAACTACTATTCTATTAATTGACTAATTCTACCTGACATTATTCAGTTTCCAATTCAACTTTGACTTTTCGTTAATGAATTTCAATTCAGTGTGAAAATTTCTTACGAGACACCGGCTGCTGTTTGAAAATTAGGCCTTTTGACCTCAAAAGTCAACCTCAACATGGTTAAGAAATTTGATTAAGTTATATATATATATATATTAGGGAAGGGGCGGGACTTAGAAAGCGGGGAGAGAATAAGAGAATTTGAACTCAAAACATCTGATTTCAGAAATTTCAACTTTAATCACTAGTTAAATCTTTATCGGCTATTGAAATTGCTGTTGTCGTGCTAGAAAGGTACTATAGTCGCACATTCAAATTTCACAATTGCTATCATCATTGAGGAATAGTAATGAGTTTGATCGAAAAATCCATAAAGTGTTTGGTAACTTTACGGTAATTGATTTTATTAGTAAACAAAATAATGCATAAGTAAATTGGCAGTAAATAAAAAAAAAAAGTGAATTGGTAATTAATTATGAAACTCATAGAAGGGATCTATGACACCTATTAACTGATTTCGATTGATTTTAACCAAACATCACAAAAATTGTATATGGGTATGATTGAAATAGAACACATTTCTTGGCTTGAAAATCTCCTCAACATCACAAAAATTGTACGTGGGTATGATTGAAATAGAACACATTTCTTGTTTTAACCTCACTTACTAAGTATTTCCTTAATTTAGAAATAGAAAAGTGGTTGGCACAGCAGTAGGTTGGAAAATAAACGTCCTGGATATTCTAATTCATGTAATTAGGCACGTTGGGGCATTTTATTCCGAAAGATTGCTCATTGCATCTCAATTGGATAATTAGCTCCACTAGAAAAAAAGAGATGAGTACGTTATTATCCATGTTGACCTTCGTGTGAAGAGATATTGTCAACGATTTGGCCGACAACCACCAAGTCGTTTTTGGTGGATCACACGAATTAATTAGCTAAGTCATGCACTAAAAGGTGTTTATGGTTTAACAGTATGGCTTTTATGAACAGAAAAATGATTTTAATGTGCAAACTAACCATCTTTTGAGTACAGATGATAATGGGGTAAGGTAGTCATGGACGGTAAAACAGAGAAAAATGAAGGGTAAGGATGAGGACGGATCGATATTTTTTTCTATATCTATGTAACATTAAATGAATGATATGATGTTTGCTTGTAGTAAAATAATATAATCTTTCTTGTTGATTTATTGTGGTTAAATGATAACTTTGTTATGTTAGTTTATTTTTGAAAAAATGTTCAAAATGTCTTTCACATTTTATAAAATAATTTTTTTCGTCTCTCACTTTTAAAATTTTAATTTTACGTCCTTTTACAAATTCACGTTGATCAAATTTGGTCCCTACCTAGGTTTCCAACTAGTTTTTTGTCGGAATTTATCACGTACCTTGCAGGTGATCATTTTATAGGAGTAAAATTGCTAAATCACAATTTACATAATCCATCTATAGTCCCTTGCATTTCACAAAATGAATTATTTCGTCCCTTACATTTCATAAAATAAATTTTTTCGTCCCTCACATTTCACAAAATGAATTTTCTCATCTCTCATTGACCAAGTGTACGAATAGTTTTTTTTTTTTAAATTCATGTATATATTTTTTTGATTTTACCTAAATAGTACGAATAGCATGTAATATATCTCTATTTGATTTCACCTAAATAAACTAATTGTAGTTGTACATATACTATTCAATAGATATATACATAAGTTTAAATCTAACAATTTTGTTTTAAACCCATATGTATATATTTGATTTCACCATGTGAATCTATTCAAATTTGTAGCCTTTTCTATTTTGGTAATAGTTCATTTATTGAGTTGTGTAATAAGATCATCTAATTAACCGGTGTTAATTCAAATTCTATAGTTATGCTAACAAATTGCAGTTTAAATCTGAAAATTTTACTCGTTACCTTTAAGACCAACAGTTGAATTTCTTGCCTTATAATTATCTTAATATTTGAAAGTGTCAATTACTTACTTCTTTTTGTCATACTTTTCCTTTATTTACTTTTTCTGTCCAAATTTAATTTGATATAAATACTTGATAATGTTTAGAATTAAATGTCTTTTTTGTTTTCAATTTTTGAGTAAAAGGAATGAACATGAGTGAAAAACTAACAAATTTTTTAAACCTCTATATATATCTATTTTAATTTCACCTGAACAGGTGAAATAAAATAGAGATATACTACATGCTATTCGTATTGTTCAAGTGAAATTAAATAGATATATACATTAGTTTAAAAAAAAGTTATTCGTACACATGATCAATGAGGGATGAAAAAATTTATTTTATAAAATATGATGGATGAAAAAATTTATTTTGTAAAATGTGAAAGATGAAACAATTCATTTTGTGAAATGCGATGGATCAAAAAATTCATTTTATAAAATGCAAGGGACTATGGATCGGATTATGTAACTTTTGATTTGACAATTTTGCCTTTAAAAAATGATCACGTATAAGGCATGTGGTGGATTCCGACAAAAAACTAGTCGAAAACTTAAATAAGAACCAAATTTGACCAATGTAAATTTGTAAGAGACGTAAAAGTACACTTTTAAAAGTGAAGAACTAAAAAAGTCATTTTGCAAAATGTGAAGGACATTTTGAACGATTTTCCCTTTATTTTTTTGACATACAGCATGTTGTTTATATACAAAAACAATGACAATTACATTAGATTTTTTATAAAATCAAATATAGAGAAACAAATTCACAAGATTAAAATGATTTTAGAATTTTATTTCAAAAATTCAAAAAATATTAAGATATCCATTATAACTATCGTGTGTGTGTGTGTGTATATATATATATATATATATATATATATATATATATAATCAAATAAATAGGAAAGCGAGGCAAGATTGAGACACTTATCGGAGTAGTGGGGTGGGGCTAGAGATGGCCACGATTCATATTTGAATTGGAATTAATCGAAACTAGTCCGGCAGTTTGTTCATTTGGAATCGGAACCATAATCATAACCAAAGGATCAGATTCAAGTTCACTAAAATTTTGAATTGGAACCAGAATCGGCGATTTAGAACCCTTTTAAATCGTCCAAAAAATATTTGCTACCTAAATTTATTTGGCTAGTTTAGAGTTCAATATTTATAAGCAGCACCTAATACTAGTAATTCGAATTCTAACCCAACAACTAGGGATGGCAACGGGGCGGGGTTGGGGCGGGGGACCCCTCCCCCATCCCCCGCCCTGCTGCCTACAAACTCCCCCACCCCCGCCCCCGCCCGCCCCCCCCCCTGCCGCTTCCCCTGCGGGGGCACCCGCAGGGTTAATAAAATTTTTTCCGCTGGGTTAATAAAATTTTATTATAGTTAAATTTTAATAAATAATCAAGTACTAAAATATCAACATATCATCAAGTTATTATTCATTTTAATTTTACAATTGAAACTCATAAAAACAATTAAACAAAAGTTATTTGAATACAATCCAACATGATGAAATAAATACAACTAAAATAGTTAAGTTTTCACTTTTGGTACAAATACAATCACTAATTCATTATTGTGTTTGTGCTTTTTTTTTTGAGAAAAAAGTGTTATTCTATTAAGTGTAATTAGAAATTTAGTATAAATGTATTAGTAAATTTAGTATAACTAATTAATAAATTCTATTAGTAGACATGTCTAATTATTCGTATAATTGATAATATCAATTATATTACATACACTAATATACATTATATAATACATCTAACTAATAATATCGTTATCATAAGTTTATAACTAATTAAATTACATATTATATATAATTATATATATAATTTTTTTTTGTGGGTGGCGGGGCGGGGGATGGGGTGGGGGTATACTCCCCTGCCCCCCGCCCCGAGAGCCCCCCGTCCCATTGCCATCCCTACCAACAACTCATTGTCCTATTTTTTTAGTAAGTCCATGCCACATGATTAGTCTAAGTCTAAGACCAATCTAATCTAATCAAGAATGAGATATTTTTCATAAAATTTGCATCATTTTTTTCTTTTTCCTTGCATATGATAATATAATAAATTTCTTATATATATTTTACATTCATTGTCATATTTTCATAGAATCAATTTTATAAAAATAAGTATTTAAGAATAAATAAAAAAACTAAAATTGTAATCTAAAGAAACCGAAATCAGAACCGAAATAAAATCGTTCAAGAATCGTAACCACAACTGTCTTTTAAGGGTTAGTCCAAGTTTCATTTTAAGAAGAAATGGAATTATCGGTCTTTAAACTAAAATCGATGATTCTGAAACTCGTTATGTGGGGGATGGAAGTAGTGGGGACAATTTTTTGAAGAAATGGAAAAGCCTCCCAATCCAAGCTCACCCGCTTGCCATTCATATTTTTAAGCAACATATCAAAAAGGAAATGACAAACATTCCACACATTAATCAAACTACAATAACTTGTTTGGATTGGCATGATTTCAGATAAAATAATTTGCTTCACAAATTCCAATCATCTTTTTATCTCACATACATCATATCACAAAAAATGCTACAGTAATTATCTCAAATAAATCATCCAAATAAACTCCTATCCAAATTTAAACTTCCGAATAGCCAAACATCAATCAAACCTCATCAACTGTTTCATACTATACCATCAAAAGAATGAAGTCCTGTACTTTGCCACATCAGTCAAACTATTTCAAGCCCCATCAACCATTTCATGCTATTGAAACTTCTTAATAGCCAAACATCAATCACATCCATAATGAAGTCACGCACTCTACCATAATGGATCCAAATCATCAATTAAAAAATCATAAAAATGGCGCCAATCAACTACTCCCTGTTCATCCGCCTTGCCGGCTCATTTTAGTCGAATCTAAATAAATAGCTCGCACGCCCTTTTGGATTTACGTGCCGCTTACGTTAGCCACTCGCCTTCCTTCTCCCTACACCAAAAACGTCGCAGCTTTAATAACAGCGACCCTTATCCCTTCCCATACTTCCGTCTCTATCTTCTTGCTTGCTTCAGAAAATTTCCTTTGAAAAGAAAGAAAAAAAACTTGCTCCAGAAAAAGAAAAAAATAAAAATAAAAAACTATTTTATTGGTCGTCACCTTTGGAAAGCGTGCCCGATTTGGCCACCAAATAATAACAGAAAAAATATATATATTATTTTGATTGCCTAAAACGACGTAACAGAGAATATATTGAGATAGTTCAAGAATTCGAAAAGTTTTATCTCTTTCTTTTATTTTAGCTCGGTGAAATTTTTTTTTTAGTTGTAGAAAAATGAGTTTGGAGGAATCATCGTCGACGGCCGAGCGGCGGCTGAGAGCGATTCAAGGACATCTAATTTCAGCCGCCGACGGTTTGAACTTGCGGCAGATCCACAAGAATGAGACCGCTGGTGAATTCGTTCATGGTAATCTATTTTTCGATTTATTCTGTTATTTTTTCTTTGTTGTTCATTGTAAAAAAAATTTAAATTTGTTTATTTACGCAGTAGAAGTTTGCTTGTTGGTTAGTAGTGGTGGTGGTGGTTGTAGTTGAAGTTTCTAATGCGTCCGGCAATGCATTAATGTCGAAATTGTTTAACGGTAATGATTTTGGTTTTCGTTCTTCTTGTTTGAATTGGCTATCGGTATTGATATAGTGTCGTCTGAAGATTGTCTGAATTTATTGTTAAACCAGGTGACAAACTGTTTAACTTATTGTTTAAGATGATTTAATTGAGGATGAATTTATCTATTTTGGGCAATGAGAATTAAAGATATCAAATTTCTGTTTTTCTGCTTTTCTTTTGAAATCAAAGTTTGAACTTTGATGCAATTGTTACGTTGTAATGAAAAGCAAAAGGGTCTCTAAAGAAGTTATTTGGAGCCTCCAGACCGAACTTGGAAGGTAGGGAAATTTTTTGTTCTTGTATGCTTGACTTTGTTCTTTAGAAAGAAGTTTTTGGTATTGGTTTGGATAATAATTTCTTTGTTTGAAAAAGGAAAGGAACACCAATAACTGTATTGTCATTTAATTTGCTGCAGTAAATAATGATAGATTCAGAGTATGGTCAGAACACCTACAAAATGTTATATGGCTAAGTCATGAATTTTTAAACTCAATACGACAAAAATGCTTTGGTTGAGGACTAAAATAAAAGATCTTTGGGGCTATTGCAGCTATTTTTCGCTTTTTGTGAGTGTCCGTTATGCTTAGTTTTCAATGATTCATATCATATTAATTTACACTTGAAAGATGGTTTGAAAACTTGATCAGGTCAGGGATATAGTGTAGTTCTACCTGAAAAATTGCAGTCAGGCAAATGGAATGTATACAGGTCAGGTTTCTTGCATATGAATTTTTGAAATGCTCCCTGTCATTTTCGTTCAGTTCACTAAGTTATTGATCATCACAGATCTGCATGCTCGCCTCTGAAGCTTGTTACTAGGTTCCCTGATCATCCTGAAATTGGCACATTACATGACAACTTTGTGTAAGATCATTTTATACTTCTCTTGCAGTTTAGTAATATGCTTCTTCAAGTTTGATGTCTTTCATGATTTTCTGGTTTTGACTTTTGCTTGCTCAGGTGTCTTGCCAAAATTTATCCTTAACCAAGTTTGTCTTAATTGGTTCTCTTCATTTTGTGTGCTCAGATATGCCGTTGAATCGTTCCAAGATTACAAGTACTTGGGTACTCGAATTCGTGCAGATGGAACCATTGGAGAGTAAGTTAGCTTGGGAATAACATTTTTGAACATATCAGTATAGATACTTGATAAGACTCCTGAGAGTAATTTGAATTGACCTGTTGCATTGAAGGTACAAATGGATGACATATGGTGAAGCTGCCACTGCTCGATCGGCAATAGGTTCTGGGCTTTGCAATCATGGAATACAATCAGTAAGTTAAACATTTTCTTAAACTTCTGTAATGTTGATGGACCCGTACCAGAATTTAATCTTGATCTTTGTCTTTACAATGGTTCCCAGTTTTTTTGCCTATTTGTTGTGGCCATGTTTGCATGCCACATTTAGCTACACATAGATTTTGTTTATTTTGGTTATTTGATGTTATATATAAATCAAGATTACTTTTGGAATTGTTTCGTGAATTTATAAAGTAATCATTGCTTATTGGTTTTTCATGAACAGGGATCCTGTATTGGACTTTACTTCATAAATAGACCAGAATGGCTTATTGTGGATCATGCTTGCTCAGCATATTCGTATATCTCAGTTCCTTTATATGACACTCTCGGTGTGTAGTTGTCCATCCTTATAACTCTTTTTGGTCTGATGAAGGCTGTTGAACTTGCAAAACTTTTTCCCTTTCTTCAGGTCCAGATGCTGTTAAGTACATTGTGAATCATGCTTATGTACAGGCCATTTTTTGTGTGCCAAGCACTCTGAACACAGTGAGTTTATAATTCTTTTCTT
Organism: Coffea eugenioides; assembly: GCF_003713205.1. Taxonomy (NCBI): domain Eukaryota; kingdom Viridiplantae; phylum Streptophyta; class Magnoliopsida; order Gentianales; family Rubiaceae; genus Coffea; species Coffea eugenioides. The sequence continues at coordinate 63,733 of NW_020862958.1, forward strand.
ATTGTTTTAAAAAATGCATATTTAGCTCTTATAGGTTACCTGTTTATTCTGTTGTTAAAATCATTCAGTGACAAATACATCATGGGGCCATAGTCTACGAGTATTATCCATCGTACTCGTTATGTAGTGCAGCACAGAAAGGGTTGCATCCATTTATTGACTTCACTTAGTTGGATTCATGAAACTGCATGAGTTTTTAATGGGAAGGGTAGCCAACATGTATGCAGTAATAGGTGTCCTGAAATGAGGAACTGTTAGGTCATGACCTTTGTGGGTGTTATTTCGAATTATATTATTCTTAATTGCACATTCTGCACTTACTAGTAAACTTATAGATGTAAATCCAAGTCTCAGTTTCTGGACAGAAATGAGTTTCAGATTCTGATCTCTTCGACAATTTATCCCAGATTGAATTAGGAGATAAGCTTTGCAAGTATGATGCATTTATGATCTGCAACTCCCTTTAAACAGATAGCTGTTCTAGGCTTCTAGTGTAATTAACTTATATCTTGTTTATTGAACCCAGTCGCCTTTTTCCTTCTACTTTTGTGTCAATGTTGAATCCCACTAAGACTTGAAATTGGCCTTGTATTTATTTTCCATCTGTTTCAAATGTGAAATCCAGTTTAAAACTTAATATATATATTTTGACGAGCATGTCCAAATATTTGATATACATCTGATGCTTCTTTTTGAATGCTGGCAGTTGTTGAGCTTCTTATCTGAGATTTCATCTGTACGTTTAATAGTGGTATGTACTTCTACATCTTCTTGTCAAATATATGATTATCTTTTCTAGCAGACCAAACTTTGTTGTTTTCATTTTTTTTAATACTATATTCCATGATATACAGGTCGTAGGAGGGGTAGATGAGCATCTCCCATCTCTTCCTTCAACATCTGGAGTTAAAGTTATTTCGTATTTAAAACTACTTGATCAGGTAGTTGAAAATTGTTGTCAGTGGTGGTCTGTATCAACATTTTTTATATTCTTTTGCTATGTTGTTTGGCTGCATGACTTTGTTTTGAGGAATAATGAGGCTTGGACGCTCTTTGCTTCTTGAATTTTATTAGTAATAATGGTGACACTTATTCAAATACTGAAGGGGAAAAACAAATTATATAGCTCTCTTTTGTCATGTCTACTGAATGGTGATACGTTTTTTTTAATAAACTTAACTCACAAAAGAATAAGTGAATTACACAATCAAGTTCGACTCTGACCTTTGCTTCATCAGTTCCCACTTCATTGTAAAGCAAGATTCTGTATATCAAGCTCTTATTTTTGGTTCAAAGTACAGAAATTGTGATACATAAGAAGTTGACAATTTATATTTGGTGTCTTATGGAGAATTGAAAAAGGTGAAAGTTTAAAGAAATTTAAAAATTTGAGGCTGTCAAAATCTTACACTAATTTTTGTTGCTATTGATCTGGGTTTTAGTTAGTGGAAATTTATCTTTGCTTCAACTATCGTCTTTACAGTGCGTATGTCTTGTTCCCTCTGATATTCCCTTTGATCTCCCAATAGATTAAGGTGCATCTTTTTACAAATAAAATTTACCACTATGATAATCACAGATCATTTTTTTCCATGAATCTTGACTTTGTGGAATGGAATTGAAACGTTGCAGAAAGAATTAGGAGACACTACAATTATTCTTTACCTACCTTTCTTGCAAATGTGTTGAAAATAGAAAGAATACAGGCACCTGCAGTAGCCCATTGCCTTACTTCTTATTATTATTTTTTTTGTAAATGTGTTGAAAATAGAGAAAGTACAGGAAACTGCTGTAGCGCGTCGCCTTACCCTTTTTTATTTTTTCCCTTCTGTTTATTGATGTAAAACTGAAATCCCCTTTCTCCTATTTTATAAACACTGGAAAAGACTTGAAGTTTTTCTCTTTTGGACGAATTTATTGTTGATAAGTTTGGACTTTCTTTTCCAGGGTCGTGGAAATATTCAGCCATTTTGCCCTCCCAAGCCTGATGAAACTGCAACTATATGTTATACAAGTGGCACTACTGGGACACCAAAGGTTGATTCTGTTTCTATAGTATTTTCTTCTGTGAGAATCTCAGTGTGATTGATATTGTGCAAATTTAATGTGTTTTTTTTGTCTTTGTCACCCATGGAAAAGGGTGTGGTCTTGTCACATGCCAGTTTGATTGCAAGTGTTGCAGGCGTGAGTCTTAACGTCAAGTTTCATCCCTCTGACATGTGAGTTTTGTGCTTGGTTTATGATTTATACCCCTTATGTATGTTTCTACCAACAAATTGTTGCTTGTTCATTTCTGCAGTTATATTTCTTACCTTCCTCTGGCACACATCTATGAGCGAGCCAACCAAGTTATGTCAATTTATTTTGGTGCCGCTATTGGTTTCTATCAGGGGGTATGCCTGCATTATTTCCTTGTTCAGTTATAGACATTTGATATGGTTGACAGTTTCATTCAATGTAATATGTATGTATTTTCTTTTAAATTTTGACAAGCATTCTGACATCTAAGTGAAAAATGCCTACGTGGGAAGTTATAAGTTTTACCATAATCCGTGACCTTGAAGGAGCAAAAGAAAAAAGAAAGAGTATTAAATGAGAAAGAAATCAACAACCACAGGCAACTCTTCAGTTCTTGCATCCAAAACCATTTTGAGATCACCTGTAGTCCTTTTGGGTTAATTTTACTTGTTTTACGGTCTTTTCTTTCTTTTTAAATTCCTTACAGGTGATCTTGTCTACCCATGGACTCATTAAGTACCGACCTTGCCCACCTATTGTTTCTTATACAGTGGCATTTTCATCCGAAATTAGATCTCAGATTTTGTGCTAAAAATATCGGGAGTAAAAATTTCTGTTCAGGTCAATGATCTACTTGCAACTTGAAAGAAAACAGGAACTGATATTTTACATGATTTAAAAACCATAAAAACACAAACATTACAAATTCACATGGGCAAAAGGATTATGACTACTCATTTAAGAGTAGCGATAGCAAATTTCACTATTTTCTACTGCTTTGGTCATGTTCTTGTGAATTGCTTTTTTCTTCATGATCTCCCCAATTTTTTTTAATATGTTTCATTTAAAAATTGTATTCATGTATAGATATCTCATCAACATGCAGGACAACTTGAAGTTGATGGATGATTTGGCAGTTTTAAGACCAACTATATTTTGCAGTGTCCCTCGTCTGTACAACAGAATATATGCAGGGTATGTTTGGGCAAAGCTCTAATACATACATTGTGTCACTTTGTACCTTGATCTCTCAAATTTCCACTCAATTTGCCTATTGTAGGATTACGAACGCTGTAAAAAATTCTGGGGCCCTGAAGGAGAGATTATTTAATGCCGCTTACCACTCCAAGAAGCAGGCAATCATGAACGGTGTGTCCTGCAGCACTTCGAATTAAACTCCCTGAATTTGTTCTTTGTGCTTTTCAAACCCAGGCAGGAGTAATAGGTCACATGCATGTGGTGTTCACATGCTACATAATAATTTTCACGCATGGATGCTTATTGAATAGAAGATTAATGAGAATACCATAAGTGGTGTCTTAAATATGTGTTAATGTCTCTGCCTCGTTATTCTTGCTCTGCACTCATTTGTACTTTATTTAATGTTTCAGGTAGAAAGCCATCACCCATGTGGGATAGGTTGGTTTTCAATAAAATTAAGGAAAAACTTGGAGGTCGAGTCCGCTTCATGTGTTCAGGAGCTTCACCTTTGTCACCTGATATCTTGGAGTTTCTGAGGGTGTAAGTTGTACATATTACTTTGTAAGGAATATCACCATGACACATGTACGAGGGATCAACAAACAAATATAATTTATTACATGCATGTTGCAGATGTTTCAGCTGTCGAGTTATGGAAGGATATGGAATGACTGAGACATCCTGTGTCATAAGCTCTATGGATGAAGGTGACGTCTCAGTTGGTCATGTTGGTTCTCCAAATCCTGCTTGTGGTAAGTTTTCAAGTAATGAAAGCCAAAAAAACAAAAAAACTGTAATGCCTGCTGGTTTAAAATAAACCTGTGTTATAATTACATGTTGAAGTGTTTACCACAAACTTTGACTCTGTGAGGTAAACTGAAAAAGTTTTGTTGAAGCTACTATTTAAATTCTAGATTTTGGATTGTTAAATTACAAGTACCTGTAACAGCATGGTGCTGTCACAATGGTGGTGACCTTTGGAGAATAGTCCTGATATTCAAGCTTCAAGAGTTATCTTTGATTATTCCCGAGTCATGAATGGGGTTGGGTTTGTTCATATCTATTTCTGACATGTAAATGGTCATGTTTACTTATTCCTTAGTCATGAATCTTTAATCTTTTCATTACTTAAAAACTTTTCTTTCTTGCATGCTAATGGTCATTTTTTGCCCTTTTATAAATTGCATTTAGAAATAAAGCTTGTGGATGTTCCTGAAATGAATTATACTTCTGAGGATCAGCCTCATCCACGTGGAGAGATCTGTGTAAGGGGTCCCATTATCTTCCAAGGCTATTACAAAGATGAAATTCAAACGTATGCATCTTTTATGCAATACCTTGTGATTAATTTTAAGTTTTTCAATTAGCATAATCTTGACCTGATTCGTTGAATAGGAGGGAAGTCATGGATGATGAGGGGTGGTTGCATACTGGAGATATTGGGTTGTGGCTACCTGGAGGGCGCCTTAAGATAATTGATAGGTAATATGTCTTCTAAATTTTAAGATACTGGTTTTGAAATTGGTCCATGCATCATGGTCATCAATGAAGTGTGCTTAAATTCATGGGATAATTTCAGAAACCTCCACTGAGGTTTCTAACAATTTCATTGAGCTCCCTTGAGGTTTTTAATATTACACTTACCTCCCCTGATGATAAACAATGACTATGATAACCTTCATAATTTTTCCAAAGACAAGCCATTGATAAAAAAGATAACAAAAAAAAGGAAAACAATTCTTCTTGACTAGGCCACACATTGCGACGAAATTGTTTCACCCATGGCCATTAAATCGTTACATTCTATCATTCAATAAGGGAAGAATCTTGGCTGTTTGAGTGGGGAAAAGGTAAGGATTGTGAGTTTTATGACTGATGGTTTGGTAGGCAATATATGGAAGAAACCTATAGAGAGGTAAAAATTATAAAGGTAAGAATTATGATGGTGGATTTTGGCATCTAAAATAAAGAGTTTGTTCGGAAAAAGAAGAAGTGATAAGAGTTTGAAATTTTGGATGGATATAGAAAACCATGGGAAGGAAAACTCAGGACATTGGCTAAGTAATAAAACTCATAATTTTGTGGTATACAAGTGTAATCTTGATTTTTAAAATTTTTTAATGATTATTCATATTTTGAAAATTAGATGAGGGCAATTTTGGGCATTCATATACTTTTTTGGTCTTATATCATCAAGGTGAAACCCAAACCTATGTTCTAGGGGAGGTATGTGTAATTTTCAAAACGTGAGGGAAGCTGTCTAAAATTGTCAGAAACCTCAGGGGAGGTTTCTGAAATTATTCCTAAATTTATTATTTTTCAAAGATATCAAAGAATGTTTACAGTTGTGCTAATTTTTTCTGTGGACCCCGGATTGGCTGAAGAATAGCCAGATTTCTTCTAAATGGATTTTTAGTTTTGGAAGTACACAATATTCTCCATACTTTGTCAAATTCAACCTTTTACATGTTAATGAGAATAAGATTGATCATTGATTATTAATTTGGTTCTGAAAACAGGAAAAAAAACATATTTAAGTTGGCACAGGGTGAGTATATAGCTCCTGAGAAGATTGAGAATGTCTATGCCAAGTGCAAATTTGTTGCTCAGTGCTTCATATATGGTAAGGAGATGATTATTGGTGTGTAAATCTATTCAATATATTTTTGGTAAGCCTATGTTAATGTCTGCAGGTGATAGCTTCAATTCCTCATTAGTGGCTGTAGTATCTGTAGATCCGGATGTGTTGAAAGAATGGGCCACTTCAGAAGGTATCAAGGTAATTGACCTCTTGATTTTGTGTAAGAGATAATGAATAGAACTCTGCAATTGATGTCATTTAGAGTGGTGTGCATTTCTGTTGGCTATCAAATGGATAAAGTGGTTGTATGTGCTTATTGGACGTAGCAAGTCCTTAGCTCATGGGATCCTTGTCTACCATTTCTAATTTCAACCAAATAACTGTTGGAAGACATGTTAAAGTTTGTATCAATTTGATGGCTTGTTCCTTGTCTATAGAACATCTTAAGTTTGCTTATATCCTGGACCGTGGAATTCATCTGTTCATTTAGCCTGGAAGTTCGCCTAGATGAATACGAGGCATGTAATTGCTTCCTGTAATAAGAACCTGCTGGTACTTCGTGCTATTCCAGGGGCAAATTCATTGACTTTACCTATGGTATTTAAGAATGGAATTTAGACTCGACTTAAAGCCCTTCATTGCTTTTGATGTTTCTTAAAGTTGTAAATTGCCAATTGTGGTAATGATTAACCAAAGTTGACAATGTATTAGCTTCTCTTAGAAAAGCTGTTCTGAAGTGAATGACATATTTAAGGTGCTAACTTGCCTGATTATTTTAAAACAGCTTACAACCAGACAACCTTTGAAAGAGAGTGATCAGCTTGGTAATTAATTTTTTTTTTAAGATGATTGATTTTTGAGATGACCTTTTATTTTTTGTCTTTTTTCCTTCACTAGATTGAATATCAAATATTACTTGGATCTTTTACAAGTTGATTTGTAAACCATTTTGATCTTTCATGCAGAAGCTGACTATGTTTAGCAATTATTACTTTTTAATTGCTTTCTTAGAAAAGCTGTTCTGAAGTGAATGACATATTTAAGGTGCTAACTTGCCTGATTATTTTAAAAGAGCTTACAACCAGACAACCTTTGAAAGAGCGTGATCAGCATGGTAATTAATTTTTTTTTTTTAGATGATTGATTTTTCAGATGACCTTTTATTTTTTGTCTTTTTTCCTTCACTAGATTGAATATCAAATATTACTTGGATCTTTTACAAGTTGATTGTGTAAACCATTTTGATCTTTCACGCAGAAGCTGACTATGTTTAGCAATTATTACTTTTTAATTGCTTTCCAGACCCATGAGCTGCCTGAGCAGACTGATTAGAGATTTCAAGTGGGAAGTTTGATTGGGGTAGTTTATCTGTTAAATGATCATGTGGATGTCAAGAAGAGCCACACTGACGAGAAACTTGCTATTTTCTGTCCCAACTAACTAAGTAGATTTAGCAACAGGCACCTGCAGCCTTTTGATTTCTGATTTCTATTCTATTTAGAACATAGTGACCTATTAAAACTGAGGGCAGAGAATGGTAGATATTGTGCTCTTATCATTGGTGGTTCTCCTGTGTTTGCTTAAGTGGCAAAGGAGCACATTGAAGAGGCTTGATAACGGAGTCGTACTTCTTGGGTCTAAGTCACTCGGCTGAATCACCTCTTAGTTTATTTACGAAGTTGGGGGCAGTGCGATACATTCTATTGCTTACCAGAAAAAGTTGAGGACAAGAATTTTCTTGGTGACCAGGCCTGGTGTAGTTCTTGTAAATCATTCACAACTGTGTGATACTCTGCAATATAATGGCTTTTCAATATCCATTGAGATTTTGATTGTTTGCATCCAATCTGAAATTGTGTCTTTCAGTTTGAAGATTTGGCAGAGCTATGTAATGATCCAAGAGCAAGGGCTGCTGTTCTAGCTGATATGGATGCTGTAGGAAGAGAAGCTCAGGTAGTAACTTTAAATAAGGAAGTTTTTCTGTCGACTTTCATCTAAGATTTGGTGTTACAGATTTGATTGCTAACCCGTCAATAAATGCTTACCTCTTATATTGAACAGTTGAGGGGTTTCGAATTTGCAAAAGCAGTCACTTTATTTCCTGAGCCTTTTACTTTGGAGAATGGCCTTCTCACCCCGACGTTTAAGGTAACTGTCCCTTAGCTTCTCACTTCGTTAGGACTCGTAAAACTTAAAACCAGTGAGATTGTTATTTCATAGACATCGACGGTGCCTGCTATGTACCATGCTTCTATCGTCGGTTACACATGAAGATGAGCATTATTACCTTTACTGATTCGTTATTCTGCATGTCAGGTAAAGAGGGCCCAAGCAAAGGAGTATTTTGCAAAGGCAATATCTGATATGTATGCATCGCTTTCTACCTCTGATCCCACTCCACAAAGTGCTTTATGAACATATATTAAAGCATAAAGAGGCTTTGCTTTGCTGTATACTAACACTTTTCTTTTCTCCTTCAAATCAATAAGCCAGATGATGTCAATTGTTGTTGTAATTTAAGCTGGCAGAGCAATTTTATGAGCTCTCTTGCAATTTTTTGTATAATGGGGGACCTAGGCCATAATTCATCTCGGTTCCCTATCGTAGTTAGCTGCTGTAGAACGAATATTTTTCCATAACTGATAGTACTGCTGTAACCACGCATCCCATCTTTTAGCATTGACGGGCACAACTATAATGGTGACAGATATTTGGTTTGTTAAGCTACAAATTTATAATTGCCAAATGAAAGAAATAATTTATGTGAACATACGTAGTTTTCGCTTTTCTTCTTCTGGCTGTTTGAACTGTTACAATTTTGACTTGACACAGTTTTGCGCCATGTTTCTGAACTTCATAGTAAACACGTAGACAGCAGGCCTCAAACCTCTTGGGAGAGAATGCTAATCAATTTGATTGATTGGATTGTTGTCAGATGAAAAAGGAAAAAAGTAGCGGTATAGCGGAAAACGAAAGAGATTTTTTTTTTTCCTTTTCTTTTGAAGCTTTGAACATCTTTATACTTCCTTTTAAGGCAATATGTAGGGATGGCAACGCGGGCACCCGTCCCGCGGGGTAGAATGGGGTGGGGACGGGGGCAAAATATTTCCCCCCGCCTTAAAATGGGGCGGGGGATTGCCCCATCCCCCACCTCGTCCCCCGCAAAAAAAAAAAAAAATTTATATATATATATATATATACACACACACACACATAAAACAACCCTAAATTTCCTAAAATTGCTCCTTCACATTATCTGCCGACTGTCGCACGGTTTGGACCTTCCACCCTCTTTGTTCTGCGTTCTTCTTCATGCTTTGCTTTCATCCGCTCTTGAATCCTTTCTAGGTTTGCTCCCTTATCATTCTTATCTTGATAGATTAATGAAGCACGCGTGGTGAATAAATGATTGCATCTGTGTCAATCCCTTTGCCGTGGTGCTTAAAGCTTAAGATTCCATTTTTGTCAAATTTTGTCAATTCCTTTAGATGTCTCTTTCCTTTGCCGTGGGCCGTGGCACTTAAAACTTACTTTTGTTTTTCTAATACTTCACGTTTAGGTTGCTGGAGATTAAGAACTACAAATTGTAGTTTTGCGATTTGATTTTTCAGCTGATTTCCATCGTCTCACAAAATCATCCCGTTGTTTCTGGTCTTTTCTTTTGACTTGGGTTGGTTCATTTTGGGCTTTTGTTTTACGGGTAGATTGAGAACTCTAGCTGATGGAGTTTGATTTATTGTGCTATTTGCTTTTTTTTTGTGGTCAGTCCATTTATTGTGCTATTTGCTTTTTTGTCTTTGTAGATTTCTTATCACAATGAACCAGTCCGAAAATGTAATTACATCTGAACAGGGGGATAATTCATCAACTCCACAATCAATGAATGTTGAATCAATTTACTTGACAGATGCAGTAGAAGAAGATGAATATGAAATTGAAGGAGGAAAAGGAAAATTAAATCGAAAGTTTGGGCACATTTTGATAGAGAGAAAGGTGAAGATGGCATTTTTTATGGTGTGTGCAAGTATTGTAAAAAGAAATACAAGATAGGTAGCACTCATGGAACCAGTACATTGCATGATCATTACAGAAGATGTGCTAAAAGGCCTAAACAAGATATTAGGCAAATGTTACTTCGAAGTGGTAGTAAAAAGAATGATGGCAAACAAGAATTACACAATTATGTGTTCGATCAACAACAATCACGCCATGAATGTCAGGGTTGCTTTATCAATTGAGTTATCACATCTCGAGGTTGATGAAGAGCAAATGTTCTGAAGTTGTTGAGTTATCTCAATGAAGAGAAAAGTTAAATTTATTGTTAAGTGTTTTTAGTTTGTTGAATTCTAAGTTGTTAAATCTTTTTAGATAGCCATGGATATAACTTATTATGGACGGGTCATCTTTAGCTAATTAGTTCAGGAGACCTATGAATGCTATTACTTAATGGGAAAAGCTCTATGTTGCTGTAAAACTATGCTGAGGCTTTGGATATGAATCTCTGACATCTTATGTACTAATACTCATTTTACGGCAATTAAATGGTTTAAAATTTTACTATTATATATAAAAAAAGAGTTAATCTGACATGGAAACGAGGACCGTGGAGGAGACGGGGCGAGGGCGAGGCGGGGGATGAGGGTAACTCCCCCTTCCCCCGCCCCATTGCCATCCCCAGGGTGTGACCATAACTAGAGCTGCAAACGAATCGAGCGGCTCGCGAGCGCGAGCGGCTCGAGTCAAGCTCGAGTCGAGCTCGATATTAATTGAGCTCGAGCTCAGAATATTAAGCTCGTTAGCTCGCGAGTTGAGTATATAAATATATATATATATATATTTTTTTTTTTATTTTTATTTAATAATAAAATTACGCATATTATATATATTTTTTTATTTTTTATTT
>NW_020862959.1:0-43056 GCF_003713205.1 Coffea eugenioides
GTCCAACACGCGATACATACCTTGGGTAGAAAATTAGGGAAAAATTGGTTCAAGTCACGCAACTAGCCTTGGCTAGGTCGAAGGGGTGCCTTGGATTTTTATCCTTGCCTTCCCCTTCGTCAAATGTGACCCCCGATCCCTCTTTTGGTTACGCAGACCCAAAAGTTCTCAAAAAGGGTTTATTTACTTTTTTTATTCAAAAACAAAAATCATTTTTGGGTGACTTGGTACACCCTAACTCTATACCAAGTGGCGACTCCATTTTTGATACAAAAAACCCTTTTGAACTTCACTTGGCCAAATCGTCGCATTATAAGTCCCATGGCCTTTTACTTTTCACATTGCACACCACACACCACACCACAACACACCACACTTCGCACAATTCAACTCGAATCAAAAAGTGGGGCGCGACAGTTGGCGACTCCACTGGGGAATTCCTAAGTGGGTCCGAGCATTTGATTTGGCCATTCTTTTCCCTTTTCTACCCTTTTTATGCATAGCGTTTGGATATTAGGGTTGCATTTTTCCTTTTTAGGACTTTTTGCCTCGCGCACGTACCAAACTACTCCCCACTCACGTATGTATGATTGGTTGTTTGGATGTATATTTTACTCGTTTTATCTCGCGCTTTGCATTGCATTTGGGTGGGGGATGTACCTTAGAGCCTCGCGTTGGTTCTTGATCTCTCCCCTCCAAACGAGCACTGGCATACGCGCATACGCTTTAATTATTTTTACCCCTCATTTATTTTTCTTTTAGTGGCTTGTCACGCCACTCCACCCTATTAGGATTTTAGGCGACCCACTTGGACATGTGATCGTATCACGACGTGTGCGTAGCATGATCCGAGGGGTCACTCGATCTTCCGCTTTAAACTTTAGGTTGATAACCTATTAGTTTTTAGTCGAAGGTTGAGGATTTTTTAGATTCGCCCAGACGGGTAGCCGTAACACGACGTGTGCGTAGCAACGTCTGGGGAATCGCTCGAGCCACCGACAAGGAACCTTGGGAGTGATGACCCTTGGTTTCCAAGTCTGAAGGCTCGGGGACCTATGACTTATCGAGTCTAGATGCATTAGTGAACCTAACCTCATGCATCCATTTTAGCTTGCCTAGGGTAGAGTCGACCTTACCCTATTAGGGACACTATTCACGAGGGGAGGGGTCCAACCCCTTTTCTCCCTTTTATCGCTTTATTTCTTTGTGCTGATTTCGTTGCCACAATGTGTTATGTGTATTTATCTGGCTGAACTAACTTTTCTTGGTTTTGTGTCCCCATTGCATTCACAAACCCTAGCAAATAGGAGGTCTGGTATGACCTTCTTTTAAAGCCTACCCTCGTAGATAGGTTATGGCACGTTTAAAGATTTTGGTATATTGCATTCATAGATTAATAATTGCATGGCATTCTAAGCCTACCTTGGCGTATAAAAGGTCCTTTTAGGTCATATTGCATTTCAAATTGCATCTTTACTGCTTTAATAAAATGGCATCATGCATAAACCCTAGAAAGGGAATGCCACATAGGGAATCCTGTGTTTAGGAATAAGCCACCTTGTGTCTCGGATACTTAATCCAGTGAGACTTGCACGTTTACATTTTGTACCATCCAAAGGGATAGTGCACAAGGTAAGGTAGGATCCGATCGTTTTCATGGAGTGATCTTTGGAATATGAGCATCTAATAATCACTTTTTGGCCATTTTATCAAAAATTGGTAAAAATCCCTTGCGTGAAGGACATTAATTTGACGAAATTTACAAATGATTCCTCCTATTGAGACGATAAATAAAGTGAGGCCAAAATTTGATTTTTAGAAGGTCATAGACTAATGCACCTCAATAATTTTGAAATAACCAATGGCCGGACAATTCAACCAATCCATTTTGCCAATTCATTCAATAAATCATCAATTCATTTGACCAATTTACCCTTTTTAGGGTCACCTGGTCGATTTTCAATAAATCATCAATTCATTTGACCAATTTACCCTTTTTAGGGTCATTCGGTCGATTTTGAATAAATCGTCAATTCATTTGACCAGTTTACCCTTTTTAGGGTCTTTTGACCAATTTACCCTTTTTAGGGTCTTTTGACCAATTTACCCTTTTTAGGGTCACCTGATCGATTTACCCTTTTTAGGGTCACCTGGTCGATTTTTCAATAAATCGTCAATTCATTTGACCAATTTACCCTTTTTAGGGTCACCTGGTCGATTTTTCAATAAATCGTCAATTCATTTGACCAATTTACCCTTTTTAGGGTCACCTGGTCGATTTACCAAATAAATCATCAATTCATTTGACCAACTTACCCTTTTTAGGGTCACCTGGTCGATTTTGAATAAATCGTCAATTCATTTGACCAATTTACCCTTTTTAGGGTCATCTGGTCGATTTTGAATAAATTATCAATTCAATTGACCAAATTACCCTTTTTAGGGTTTTTTGACCAATTTACCCTTTTTAGGGTCATTCGGCCGATTTTTGAATAAATCCCTAATTCAATTTCATTCATTTGACCAATTTACCCATTTTTAGGGCAACCGAGCCGATTTTGAATAAATCAAGTTTCGTTCAATCTATTTGATCAATTTACCCTTTTTAGGGTGATCTGATTAATTTTGGATAAATTTCATTCAATTCATTTGACCTGTTTCCCTTTTTAGGGTAATTCGGTCGATTTTAAATAAATTGTCAACTTCATTCAATCCATTCGCCCTATTAGGGTTTCATTGTCAAATTCCAAATTGGGAAATCTAGTCAATCTTTGAGAAAACCATCCATTATATCCAACTATTTAAACAGTTGGGTTTTTGACTCATGCTTCACTGAGGAAATTTGTCAACGAATTCCAATCTCTTCGATAGGAGGTCGTCAAGGTTAAACCCATGTGTTTTGCAAATCAAAAGTGATCAATCTATTCGGACGTTGTCCTCATTTTGACAAATCTCTCGTCACTCCAATGGCCAAATTTTTCAAATTATTTTTCACTCCATAAGCTGATTGGATCCATCAGGTATAGTATGGTGCCTACTCTAATGGATTGCATTTTCATGCTAGGCCTACCCTTGGCATAAAAGGGTTCCCCCATAGGACATGCATACCGATTTTATATTCTTGTTCACTAACTCGGGGTATTTTTCTTTTGTTTCCCCCCTCCCCTGCATTCATAAAAATGTTGCAATAAGATGAAAATATTTCCCTATATTGGATAACAATTTTTGATCCGATAAAGTTTGGAAAGTATTATTTGATTCTTGGGCAGATCCAACAATGGAAACCTGAAAGATCCATTTGAAAGCTCTAGGTTAAGAGCTTCTAAGAGAGTTCATAATTGTTTTCAAGGAAATTTCTGTATATTTGACTTGTTAATATATTTTTGTGTCAAAAGAGAAGGAAACAAAAGGGATATATATGTGGAGCTCTTTAGAAACTTTCTATTCTCATTTGTATCATAATTGAACGAGAAATTTTGTTTCAAACTTTTTCAGCAATAAAATTTTTGGACAATTATTGTTTTGTGTATATTCATGTACATTTCATTCTTTATTGAGCTCATTAAGAGATTTCATGGTGAATTTTAAGAAATAAGCTCAAATTGAGATTTTTCAACCTTTGGCCTGAAAACTCACAAATGTATACACCAGATTGGTGATCCGAGCTACACAATAAGAGTGCTCAAAAATTGAAAGAGGTCATTCAGAAGGCCCATGAGATACCTTTTCTCCTTCACTTAACCCCAAAATAAAATCAGTCACATTGATCGATAAATTGCAAGTTGGGGCAACTTTTGCTTGAAAATGTCCGCTGTGTCTAATCCGATTCAATCACATCTAAGTGAAAGCAAAAATGTGCGTTATCCTTGTTTGTTTTGAAAATTTGGAATGAAACTTCGAGCATTCGTTTCACTACCTATACACACTTTATCATTTGCTTCCCCATTTGAGCCTTTGAAAGAATAATTTCGTTTCAAATAAGTGCCTTAGTGATCACTACCCTTCATTGAAAAATTTTCAAATATCAAAAAAGGGAATGGATTTTCAATGAGCATTTCGTTACTTTGATTGTCATGAAGCGTAAGAATGATACTTTGGCCATCATTTCTACAATCTAAACACTGATCATCCCTTGCATCCTCGTTTGAGCTAAATTGGTGGTTCTTTTCGAGTGCACATATGATCGCACCCCACATTGGGGAAGGAGATTGGGAAATTTTGAAAAAAAAGAGAGAGAAAAGAGAAAAGCAAAAATGCCAAAAGGAAAGAAAAGAGGGAATCACAAATTGGAGAAGTTTGAATTTATCGGGGATTCAATTTTGGAAAAAGAAAGGGAAGAGATTTGTCCGCGTGGATCGCCAACGTTTCACAAATATGGATGAACAAGGGTCTTCCTCAATCAGTTAATTCAGATACATGCCAAAAATTTCCCATTAACGAAAGTTTCCTTTCGGAGTTATTGTAAGGAACGGAATACAAGTCAGGCCATCTTCTTTTCCAATCAAACATTCTATCCCTAGCTATCCTTTTTGAGCCTTCAGAATAAATTATTTCGTTTGGCAACCCCTGAGAATCGCAAACCCCACACTGGGGGCAAGTTTGTGTTGAAAAAGAAAATTTCAAAAAGTGAAAAGCAACAAAATCAAAAGCAAAAGAAGAAAAGAGAACCTCAGTTCAAAAATAAACTGGGGCAAATTTCAAAGAATGGCAAAAAGCCGAAAAGGCAAAAGAAAAGAAAATGAAAGTGAAAAGCCTCAATTGAGCATAAATTGGGGCAAATTCTGGTTTAACCCTAAAATAGGGTTGGTAACAATGCGATCTCAGATTTTTCAAACTGCTTTTGAAATCTGCCTTCAAGCCTTAACTTGCCTAAACACCCCGCCTGACCCCATTACAAAAGCCAAAAGTCCTGACTTCTGTTCTTTGCAATGGCCTTGTCAAGGAAATCTCTGATGCCGGAAATTTTAGCTGTATTTCTGAATTGATTGGGTGTGAGGTTGACACTGCTCTTCATATGAAACCCCGCGAGGGCAATTTTGAAAAAAAGAGAAAAAAAAGGGGAAAAAGCGAGCGAATGCAAAAGAAAAATGCAAAAAGATTTGATGCTGAAAGTCCCTGGTGAATGATGAGGGAAAAGTCAAAATCCAAAATCTTGAAATCCAAAATGAGGGAAATTTTTGAGGAAAATGCGATCTTCGGTGCAGTGTCCTTGAACGACTTATCTTTTAACTCTCGTTTCAAGCCAAATTACAAGCTAATAAAGTCCATCGTTGACTTATTCTTTCATGACAATCCAAAGTGACGATTATGCTCGTAAGAAATCCATCAATCATTTGTGATCATGGGAGTATAACCAGTTTTCACCGGTTTAGCTATCGTTTCTACCCATTTTGTTGCAAGCCTGTCAAGCTTGTATGTTGACTCAGTTTTCTTGGCATATAAGGGTGACAAACTATTTTGCTTTCATGAAGACGTGATATCGAATGAGCACAAAATGAGACAAATCTTGACCTCCCATCTTCCTTTAGCCATTTCCAAATCAAAAAATATAGTCACTTGATTGGTCCTGACAGATGAGCCAACAAGAAAGGGTCACCCACTACCCAAAGCACCGATGCTAAAAGTGAGGGAGAAATCTTCTTGAATTTGGTGTTATCTTGGAAATATTCATCATGAATTTTGCTATATGAGTTTAAGCAAGACATTTCAATTTTCTTCACATGCTATGCTTACTTTGTTCAAACAAATGGAGCGTCATCCAAGCAAAATTTTTGAAGTCAAGTGGGCCCATACTGGGGCAAATATTTTTGTAGTCCAATTGAGGATTTCGTCTAAGAATCAAATAATGCATTTTTCAAATCAATCATGCTGCCCTTTTCATGCAAATTAGAGTGCATGTAAGCCCCCTGTGCAGGTATTCAAAGTTGAAATCGACGAAAGAGCATCTGGGGATGTGGAAGGACGATGCCGAAGAAAGAAAGGGCCCTACACTGGGGCAAATTATTTTTGAAAAAGATTCTTTCGAAAAGTCAAAAAATCAAAAAATCAAAAAATCAAGGAAAAAAGAGAGGAAAAATCTGAAAAAAATCAAAAAAAATCAAAAATCAAATCAAGTTCATCACGGCAGGCTCGGGTTTGATCCCACCGTCCGATTGTCGAGACATTTCATTTTCTTCGCCGCTAAACATGGGTCAGTCCCACTAGCGCGCGTTTCATTGCCATTAAACATGGGTCAGTCCCACTAACGTGCATTTTATGTTCCATTGCCACTAAACATGGGTTAGTCCCACTAGTGTGCATTTTGTTTTCTTTGCCGCTAAACATGGGTCAGTCCACTCAGCGCGCGTTTCTTTTCTCATTCCGTTTAAACATGGGTCAGTCCACTAACGTGCATTTCTTGTATTTTTGCACTAAACATGGGGTTAGTTCCCATAGTGTGTGCATTTGTTTTCTTTGGCCGCTTAAACATGGGTCAGTCCCCACTAGCGCGCGTTCTTTCTCATTGCCGTTAAACATGGGTTCAGTCCGCACTAACGTGCATTTCTTGTA
This sequence comes from Coffea eugenioides, assembly GCF_003713205.1. NCBI lineage: Eukaryota > Viridiplantae > Streptophyta > Magnoliopsida > Gentianales > Rubiaceae > Coffea > Coffea eugenioides. Next base: position 6,550 of record NW_020862959.1, read on the forward strand.
TTTGGCCACTAAACATGGGTTTCAGTCCCACTAGTGTGCATTTTGTTTCTTTTGCCGCTAAACATGGGTCAGTCCCACTAGCGCGCGTTTTCTTTTCTCATGCCGTTAAACATGGTCAGTCCCCCTAACGTGCATTTTCATTGTAATTTTGCCACTGAACACATGGGTTAGTCACACACTAGTGTGCCATTTTGTTTTTCTTTTGCCGGCTAAACATGGGTCCCAGTCCACTAGCGAGCGTTTTTTCTCATTGGGCTTAAACATGGGTCAGTCCCACTAACGTGCCATTTTTGTATTTTTGCCACTAAACATGGGTAGTCCACTAGTGTGCATTTTTTGTTTTCTTGCCGCTAAACATGGGTCAGTCCCACTAGCGCGCGTTTATTTCTCAATTGCCGTTAAGCATGGGTCCAGTCCCCACTAGACGCGCAATTTTCTTGTATTTTTTGCCAACTAACATGGGGTTAGTCCCACTAGTGTGCATTTTGTTTTCTTTGCCGCTAAACCATGGGTCAGTCCCACCTAGCGCTCGTGAAGGCGTTTTCTTTACTCATTGCGTTAAACATGGTCCAAAGTACCGCACTAACGTGCATTTCTTGTATTTTTTGGCCACGCTAAACATGGGTTTTTAGTTCCCACTAGTGTGGCATTTTGTTTTTCTTTGCCGGCTAAACATGGGTCAGTCCCACTCGCGGCGCGTTTCATTCTCATTTGCGTCTTAAAAACATGGGTCAGTCCACTAGGCGCGCGTTTCATTCTCATTGCCGTTAAACATGGGTCAGTCCCACTAATGTGCATTTTGTTTTCTTCGCCGCTAAACATGGGTCAGTCCCACTAGCGCGCGTTTCATTCTCATTGCCGTTAAACATGGGTCAGTCCCACTAACGTGCATTTCATATTCCGTTGCCGCTAAACATGGGTTAGTCCCACTAGCGTGCATTTCATTTTTACAGCCACTGGAGCATGAGGTGAGTCCCGCCAGCGAGCATTTCACTTACATCGCTACTGGAACGTGGGTCTGTCCCAATTTTACATTTCTGTCCGGGTCTATCCCGTGGGTCTATCCCAATTTTACATTTTTGTCCGGGTCTATCCCGTAGGTCTATCCCCATTTTAAATTCCTGTTCGGGTCAGTCCCGATTTCAAAATTCCTGTTCGGATCAGTCCCGTTTTAAATTTCTGTTCGGGTCAGCCCCGTCTAAATTCCTGTTCGGGTCAGTCCCATTTAAATTTCTATCTCGGGTCAGTCCCGATTTTAAAATTTCCCGTCAGGGGTCAGTCCCCATCGTTTGAGTAATTCGCAGCTGAATAACACAGGTAAGTTTTGGTGTCTACTTCTTTGTCTCAAGTTTTTCCAAAACTCAGACAAAGAGGGGCAAACTGTAGACACCAAAATTTTGGTGTAATTTCATTTTTAGTTTTTTATTTGTCATGTTCATTTTTAGTTTTTAGTTTCCAGTTTTATTTTTATTTTTAAGTTTTATCATAGAATTTGTTAAAAAAAAAAAAGAAAGAAAAGCATTCAGTCGTTTGTAATTTAAATTCAATGCTTTCTTGAAAGAAAAAAAAGAAAAAGAGGAAAAGAAAGAAAAATCATAAAAAAAGAAAAAGGGAAATTTGTTCACAAAAATATGTTTATTTCTTTAAATTCAACCTTTTTGCACTTTAGTTATTTTTATTAAGTTATTTTGAAAAAGAAGAGAAAAAAGGAAAAATGAAGAAAATTTGAAGAATGGACATTTTTGTTGTTTTTAGTTGTTTAGTTTTTAAATTATTTTCGTTATTATTATTATTACCTGGTTTTTGTCAATTTGTTATTATTATTATTATTTATATTTTATCATTTCTGTATTTATTAAGTTGAAAGTTAAAAAAAAAAAAAAAGAAAAAAAAAAAAGAGTGATACGCGGCAGCAAGCTGCGTTTTTCGCAGCTTGCAAAGAAATGTTCGGCAGCTCCTTGGGCTGCAAATATAGAAGAGCTGGCTTGAAGTTTAGGGTTATCAGGGGATATAAAAGGAAAAAGAAGGGGCAGCCGCAGAGGGGGAGCAAGGGAAGAGCTACGGGAGAAGGGAAAAAACGAAAAGAGAGTTTGAGAGAAATAGAGGATCGAGGATAGAAAAACAGAGAGGCCACTGAAAGTTCTGAAGAGAAAACGCGAGAGAGAGTGTGAGATAAAGACTAAAGAGAGAGCTGGGGTTGACGGGCTTGAGAAGAGAGCTACGGCAAGCAGAGGGAATGACGGCTGAAACAGGCGGCTGGGTAGAGAGATCAGAAAACAGGAAAAGGAACGGAAAAAGGGAGCTTTACAGAAGATTTTCCGACAGGAAAAGGCTGACCTTTTAGCCTCCCTCGGATGCATTTTTCTCTTTGGCTATAGCTTTGTTTGAGGTGATTTAAATTTTTGAATAATCTACGTCATTTGGGGAGGAGATTTAGTGTTGAACATTTCTGGAAAAAACCACTGAAACCCTTGAATTGAAGCTCCAGTCGCGAGCTTGTCCCTGCCGCATACCGCTGCGACGAAATTTTCTTGGCTTCGTTTCAGCCAACTTCCCCGCTTCATTCTGATCTCCCCAGGGCTCCTCAGGGAGAGATCTCGGTTTCTGGGTAAACTACATCATGGAAGGAACAATTTCTGTTGAGACATCTTGAACGAAAAACAACTGGAAGGGTGTCAAATCTGGCGACAAAGGAGCTGCTCTGCCTCCACTGCACCGAACGAAAACGCAGCAGAAACTTTTGCTTTGGCCCAGCAATTCAGGAAAATTCTGGAATGAATGTTGCAGCAGAAATTTTGCTTCGATCACCTCGCAGACTCCTTATTGGCTTTGATGGATTTTTGTTTAGTTGCATCATGAAGCTGATGATGTTTGTAGTATGTTCCTGATGCATGTGTCTTTCCTGCTGTGTGTATTTTGGGTTACTTCTATAGCCTTAATCTCACCCATAAAATGCTTTACCATTGGCTTTGTTAAAATGAAAGTTTGGAATTCTTGGCTGAAACAAAAAGCTGCGTCCCATTTTTTATGTTTGCTGTCTCCCACGCTCCCCTCAGCGATTCACCAAAGCTGGTTTAGGCATCTATCTTGCTAGTTTTCAGTTTTGTAGCATGAGCTAGGAAGAACAAACCAAAGTTGCTGGATGTTTTGTAGCATGAGCTAGGAAGAACAAACCAAGTTGCTGGATTTTTTTTAGCATTTGAATGTTCTTGTTTTTCTGGATTTTTGTGTTCCGAAGAGGGGGAAGAATGTGTGATCTCCTTAAAAGTTTTCTTGTCTGTTTGGATTGTGTTAGATTAGGCGCTTCATTGCTTGGCTGGAAATTATGAAAGTGCATCAAGTTTGTTACAGAAACTCAAGCTTTCTACGTGGTTGCATGGAATCTGCATGCATGTTGCAAAGAAAAATTGCATTCCAACCCCCCAAGTTCCCCTTTGTTTCACTATGACCCAACCAATTGAAAAATTTCCTCAATTTGGTCTTTGGCTTTTAATTTTACAACTTCATTGCTTGTTTGTTTCAATTGACTACCATGCTTCGTTTCAATTGCACTTAATTCATAACATTAGGGGCTTTATGACCAAGTGAGCTTGTGTTTGCCTATTTTCTTTAATTTTCCCAAATAAATTGGTACCTTGACCTTTTTATTATTTTGGAGGGTAAATTGGTAATTCCACTTCATTGGGCCCCAATTTCAAGGGAGGTACACTCTATCCCTCACTTGCACTTCATTTGACCCTACGTGCTCCTACGTGTTATGTGAATATGCCTGCCTACTCCGCTTTCCTTACCTCCTTGCCTGCATTTGCTTGTTTTTACTTTTATTTAAGTTTTATGGGGTATGTGTACACCTCTTGGCTTGTAATAGATAGGGCTCGGAGAGCATCTGGTCCATTTCCCCTTCCCCTTGGTTGCTTTTATTTAAGTTTTATGGGGTATGTGTACACCTCTTGGCTTGTAATAGATAGGGCTCGTAGAGCATCTGGTCCATTTCCCCTTCCCCTTGGTTGCTTGTTTTGTTGCTACATGTTTAATTGCTTTAGTAGGCTCTTGCATCTAGTCGAGCATGCTAAGTGCTACGTGCTACGTGTTTACGAGCGTTTTGGCATGTCTACTTGCTTTCATAACCATGAATGAATGGAATGGATGAATGTACGTCACCACACTAGTCCAATGCTAGTTGTGGCTCATTAGGCCATCCCTTTTTGTTAGTGCATATTTGCATGTTTACTACATGTCATGCATTTTTCTTAGTTTTATCATTTGGCATGCTCCTCGAGCCCCTTTTCCCTCATTTTAGGATTCTTTGCATCTCATGCTAGTTAGGGTACATTTGCCTGAAGAGTCCCCTTAAATATGGGATATAGACGAGTGTGGCTTTTTCTAAGCCTTAACACGCTTGTATTCCCTCTATCAAAGGGCAAATTGAGTCACGATTTAGGTCTCCCCGTACCCAATATGCATAAATTTCCTAAGCTCATGCATTCTCAATCCACTCTATCATTACACTTTCACTTTTGTCCCATTTGCACACATGCACCTTTTTATCACCTTCACTTGCACACGAACACTTTTCTTGTCTTCACTTGCACACGAACCCTTTTATCTTTACTTGCACACGAGCATTTTATCTTCACTCGCACACGAGTACTTTCATCTACATTTGCACACCTTCACTCTTATCTTATTACTTTTATCATTTTTCTCACTTCACACAAGCTCACACTTTCACATAGCATGCATTCCACTCATTTTTCACGTCATTTAGGTTTAGGTGTGACCTCTCCAAAAGGATCATTATTGGGCTTCACAATTAATGTGATTGGTACCACTCAACCTTTGGAGAGAAATTTCCCCCAATCCCCCTAGGTCTAGGTTTTTGCATTCATATAGACATATCCAATACGCGATACATACCTTGGGTAGAAAAATTAGGAAAAATGGTTTAAGTCACGCAACTAGCCTTGGCTAGGTCGAAGGGGTGCCTTGGATTTCTGTCCTTGCCTTCCCCTTCGTCAAATGTGACCCCCGATCCCTCTTTTGGTTACGCAGACCCAAAAGTTCTCAAAAAGGGTTTATTTATTTATTATTCAAAAACAAAAAAACACTTTTTGGGTGACTTGGTACACCCTAACTCTATACCAAGTGGCGACTCCATTTTTGATACAAAAAACCCTTTTGAACTTCACTTGGCCAAACCGTCGCATTCTGAGTCCCCTGGCCTTTTACTTTTCATTTTGCACACGTTCACACCACACACCACACAATTCAACTCGAATCAAAAAGTGGGGCGCGACAATATGTTTCTGTTTATGCATTCCTTTGCTAATTGTTTATTTTCAAAATAACTGGCCTTTAGTGTTTTACCCTTTAAAAAAATAGCTATCCTGTAATATATTAACTTACTATATGAAATACTATAGTTAGTTTCTTTCATGGACCGCAATACCGTTAGGCGTATGCATTATGCTAATATGCCAAAAGAGAAAAAGGATGAGTTGTTGCAGCGCAGACGGGAGCGGTATGCTAGAAATAAGACAGCTAATGTGCATCCTGCTGAGGGTTCTGTCTATTCATCTATACCAGAGGAACAAAAAAATAGAAAACGCCAATGCAGAAAAGAGTTAACTGCTTTGGAAAAGCTGAAAAAATAGCCCCTCCTGAGGCCTCTACTCCTGTATGCAATGTTCCCAAGTCTATCCGCTCCTCAAAAAACTGTAGTTCCTCTGCTAAGGAACCTTCAACAGAGCAATGTCTGAATAGTTCAGTACCTGAGCCATGCAGCTCTGTACCACAGCCAATTCCTAGCAACAATGAATTAACTGATATGTTTGATGGTATATCAACAAAACTCCAGTCTTCTTTACCTGTTTCAACAAACCAGTCTACTGTCCCTGAAGGTACATTGCTCAGTTTATCCTATGTTTCTTAACAAAGCAATGTTTGCTTATTTGCATTCCTACTTTATAAATATTTTTGATGCTTATCAGGCTTTCGATAAACTTGTTGTTCCAGTTCATGATAACTCCTTGGTAGAAGAAGGAACCTGTATTGTCAACGTTGCTCCATCTATTTCTTCTAAACACAGTAGTGGCCAACAAATTGTTGTTAACACCCAGCTCGTGAACACAGGTTGGATGTAGTCTATATTATAAAGTTGCTATGCCTTAAAAATGCTTCAGATTATATGTTTTTTCTGTTTTGCCCCATAAATTGATAAATATATGGTTTGGTGTGGTATTATTAGGTAGGCAACGAAGGACCAAAAAAACCAGTTTTTCTTGCTTGAAGCATATTCCAACCGAATCATTGGTCCTCCCTGATGCCCCAAAGTGTCAACACTGTGGGGCTTATCGATTCCATTTGGAACCTCCCAATTTTTGCTGTTCAGGTGGAGAGGTTTCTGTTGTTCATCCTGTGATGCCTTATGCCCTCTTCCGCCTTTATTCCGGTACAGATGAGGAATGTATTCACTTCTGCAAGAATGCACGTACCTATAATAACAATCTTGCCTTTACCACTTTTGCTGCAAAATATGATAGAAAAATGACTAAAAATTCTCAGGGAGTTTACACTTTCCGTGTCCAGGGTCAAATTTATCATCTTCTGAATAGTCTCACACCAAATGGCCACCCTCCTACTGGTATCCAGCTGTACTTTTATGATCAAGAGGAAGAATTGTCACAGAGACTCAATACTTCTCCAAGATTACGGGAGAGTACTCTTAAGCTTCTGATGGGTATTCTTGAGCAGAATCCTTATACCAAAGTTTTTAAGTCTTTAAGAGAGCTTCCTAATCTAGATAACCATAGCATATTTCTTAATTCCAACCCGGGCCTTGACCAACAGTTATATAATATGCCAACAGCTTCAGAAGTCGCTGCAATATGGACAGAGCATGATAGTGAAACCTTAGAAAAGGGCACCAACATACAGGTTTATAGTCATGCAAATACAAGCCATAGAATCCAACACTATTTTGCATGCTACGACTCTTTGCAGTACCCACTATTGTTTCCCAGAGGTGAATCTGGTTGGCACTATGGTATTCCAAGAAACACTACTGCTAATAAAAGAAAGAGGGAAGAAATTGATGATCACAGCCTTGTTGCTTTACCTAAGATAGGAAATGCTGTTGATTTTATTCAAAAGGAAAATGAAGGTAAGTTTTGCTAAATTCTGTTTTTCTTTGATTCCTGAGTCTTTTTAAAAAAAACACTGAGGGTCTTAGCTTTTGTTTTTCTTGTTTTAGTTGCTGAGGAGGGAAAGAAAAAACGGGAAACTGTTTCTGCTCGAGAGTATTATTGCTACAAATTGCAGATCAGAGATGATGACACCTCAATGCTCTTGCACACAAGGAGACTATTGCAGCAATTCTCTGTGGATATTTATGTTAAGATCGAGACTTCGATGCTTGAATTCCATAGGAAAAAATAAAAAGAAATCAGAACTGAGATTCTTAAAGGTGTAACAGATAGCATCTCTTCTGGTCAGACTAACGGCGGTAAAGTTGGCCGCCGTGTTTATCTTCCATCTTCCTTTATTGGTGGTCCAAGGGACATGAGACGGAGGTATATAGATGCTATGTCTTTGGTCCAGAGATTTGGTAAGCCTGACATATTCATTACTATGACTTGCAATAGGATGTGGAAAGAAATACATGATAACCTAAAGTATGGAGAAGAGGCTCAAGATAGACCTGATTTAGTTTCAAGAGTGTTTAGAGCAAAGTTAGAATTATTAAAAGCTGAAGTTACAAAAAAAAAAGATATTCGGTGAAGTGTCTGCCTGTGTGTATGTGATTGAGTTTCAAAAGAGAGGCCTTCCTCATGCTCATATGTTGATTATTTTAAAGCCAGAATATAAGCCCCTCAATCCTGAAGCTTATGACATGATAGTTTCGGCCGAAATACCAGATCCTTCTAAGCAGCCACATTTATACTTTCTGGTTATGAATCACATGATGCATGGTCCATGTGGTTTATTAAAAAAGGATAATGTTTGTATGAAAGATGGGGTGTGCAAGAACCATTATCCAAAGAGTTTTAGTGACTACACAACTTATACAGAAGATGGTTATCCTCACTATAAAAGAAGGATGGATTGTCGCTGTGTAAGAGTGAGGAATCATTTGTTGGATAATAGGTGGGTTGTTCCGTACAGTCCCTATCTTCTGGCTTTGTTTGACTGCCATTTGAATGTAGAGATATGTTCCACTGTTAAGTTAGTTAAGTATCTTTACAAATATGTTTATAAAGGGCATGATCGTGTGAGCTTTTATATCCATTCTGAAAATACCGTTGAAGATGTAGATGAAATTTTAGACTTTCAGTCTGGCCGCTGGGTGGCTGCTGCAGAGGCTTTTTGACGGATATTTCGATTTACTTTAAACGAAATGACCCCGAGCGTCTATGCATTACAGGTTCATCTTCCAGGAGAGCAAATGGTTTCTTTTCACAGAAGAACCAATCTTGCTGATTTAGTTGCTGATGTTGACTTCTCAAAAACGATGCTGACTGAGTTCTTTTATATGAATCAGACAAATAAAGATGCTCAGAAACTCAATCTCCTCTACAAACAATTTCCTGAGTTTTTTGTATGGAGCCCAGGCAAGAAACGGTGGTCTAAAAGAAAGCGTCGAAAAGTTGTTGGAAGATTGGTGACCGTTAGCCTAGTAGAAGGAGAGAGGTATTTCTTGAGACTGCTTTTATCCTGTGTTTGTGGCCCTACTTCGTTCGACCGCTTGTTGACTGTTAATGGAGTCCGTATGGCTTCTTTTAGAGAAGTCGCTTTTCAGATGGGTCTGTTACAATCTGATACGTATATTGAAGACACCCTTGATGAGGCTGCTACTTTTCAGATGCCTTCTTCACTCAGAAACTTGTTTGCTGTGATGCTAAGTTTCTGCTCCCCGTCAAATCCCAAATGCTTGTGGGAGAGATATGAGTCTGAGCTATCAAGGGATTATCAAAAAAATAGTTCACTCACTGGATATACTCCGCAATACATCAGAATGCTGGTACTTCAGGAGATCAGTAAATTTTTGGAACAAATGGGTAAAAGCATGGATGACTTTCACTTGGTTCCTGACTACATTGGTGTTACATTAGATCAGCGGATTACAAAAGAAATTGAAACTGAAAGGAATATTCAGTTCACAGAGGAGGATCTGCTACTGTCTTCGAAGCTTAATGCCGGTCAGAAATTTGCCTACAGCTCTATCATGAAACAGGTTTTCTCACCAAAAAACAAAGTTTTTTCATCGATGGGCCAGGTGGGACAGGGAAAACTTTCCTTTATCGGTCAATACTTGCTACTTTGCGTTCTCAAGGCTATATAGCCATTGCTGTTGCATCGTCTAGCGTTGCTGCCTCTATACTTCCTGGTGGGAGGACTACACATTCACGCTTTAAGATCCCTCTTGATATATCAGGAAATAAGTCTTACCAAGTTAGTAAGCAAAGCTCGACCGCTAAGTTGCTTATAGAGGCCAAACTTATATTGTGGGATGAAGCTTCAATGGCTAAGAAGGAAACAATCGAAGCATTTGATATGCTTCTCAAAGACATAATGGAATGCGATGATCCTTTTGGTGGCAAGCTGGTGGTTTTTGGAGGTGACTTCAGGCAGACTCTACCCGTGATTAAAGATGCAACAAGAGACGTTTTAGTTCAGTCAAGTTTTGTCAACTCGCATCTATGGACTACTTTGCAGAAGATTACTTTATCAGAAAATATGAGGGCTGTCATGGATCATTCTTTCTCTGAATTCTTACTGCGGATAGGTGAGGGACGCGAACCAGAAGACAAAGATGGCAAAATATCTTTATGTAAGGATATGACAATCCCTTATGATGGAAAGGAGACTTCTCTTAACAGGTGAACATCTTTCTGTATAATATTTTTGTATCATGTATATATATGATTGTACAGCTTTCAGTTTTCCCTCACTTTTTGTTCTGACTTTGTTTTTACTGGGCAGGTTAATCGAATCTGTTTTTGGTGATCTAAATGTGTATTCTTCGGATCCATATCAGATGATTAATCGGTGTATTCTATCAGGAACAAATAATGCTGTTGATGATGTTAACCAGCTCATTATTGATAGATTTCCTAGAGATCCGCATACTTATATAAGTTCTGACAGAACTCTTAACGAAAGAGATCAAGGAGACTATGAAGACTTTCTCAATTCTTTAAATCCAAAGGGGTTACCACCTCATAAGTTGATCTTGAAAGAGAACTGTCCAATTATTCTGCTCAGAAACTTAAACCCAATGGAAGGCCTTTGTAATGGTACCAGGCTTATATGTAGAGAGCTGCGCCACAACACTATTTGTGCAGAGATTGCAGTGGGTCAGTACCGCGGTAAAAGAGTTTTCTTGCCAAAGATTCCTCTCCAAACTTCTGACAGCGAAAAGAATGGCATCCCCTTTAAGAGAACTCAGTTTCCTGTCAAGTTATGTTTTGCAATGACGATTAACAAGTCTCAGGGGCAAACTCTGGATTATGTAGGGATTTATTTGCGCGAGCCTGTTTTCTCTCACGGCCAGTTATACGTTGCCATTTCTCGTGCAAAAAGTTCGTCTGCAGTTAAAGCACTGATAGTTCCAGCAACGTATCGTGACGTAGTTACTGAGTGCAAAACTAGAAATGTTGTCTTTCATGAAGTTCTTGAATTAGCTAGACAGTAGCGTTTATTTCTGGTTTGTTTTTTTTTCCCCATTTGTCATTTTGATCCCTTGAATGCTTTATTTTCTGGTTTGTGTTCTCTTTTGCAATTATATTACTGCATTGTCTCGTGAATTGTACATTAAAGATTCCCTTTTTTTATAGAATGGTGAATCTGCTTTCCATTGCTGATATCAAGCCAAAAATGAGGGGTTGGTCAGCGCATGTTACTGTTCAGGAAAAAATGCACTTCGCTTCTTCACAGAAATCCCCTACAAGATACCAAAAATTTGTTTTCTCTGATGACCAGGTACGAATCAAACTCTGCAATACTTTATCTGTCCTATCCTTTGTGTTAGCTAAGTCACCTCATGAAGTTAGCATTTTTTTTTAATCTATTATCAGGGATCAAGAGTTGAGGGAATTATGTTTAATGCTGCTATTGAAAAGATGGAGTCAAAGCTTCATACTTTTAAGAAGTATCTGATATCAAATGCCGATGTTAGAGAAATTGAGGAACAGTATCAGACTAATGGCCTTACTATTCAATGGGTGATAAGTGCAAAAACTGTGGTTGAGGAGCTGAGTGAACAGGGAAGCTGTGTTTTGACTAACGAGTTTACTCCTATAAGCTTTAAAGACTTGGCCAGTTACGCTGATTCAAAGTCACAAACTGTTGGTCAGTATGCGTTCTTCTTCTAATCAATTGCAATGTCATCAATACAAGAACTTTGATTGAAAATCCAGTTGCTTACTTCTTTGCAATGTTTATCAGATATTATGGCTGTGGTTGTTGACTCAATGCCTGTGATTCCAATCAAAATGGATTCACAGGAATCCTTTGTCCAGAGATTTCTCATTGTGAATGAAGAGTATACATTTTCTTTCCAATCCATAATCTTCCATTCATCAATAAGAAAATATTTAACAGTCTTATTTAGCAATTATTCCTTGCTGTCGTTTTGAATGCTAGGATGGTTCCTACTGTTCTATCTCTATGGAATACATTTGTTGAAAATGAAGGAAAACTGCTTACAGATCACCACAGCAAGCATCCAGTTCTTATATGCCGCAGGCTTAAAGTTGTCACATACAATGGTACACAGAATCTTTAATCTGTTTTGTTCATCCTTAGAAACTATTGTTTGTCTAATTGAACTCACAGTATTTTTACTGTTGTAACAGGAATAGCACTCTCAACAAGAAATGATTCAGTCATTGTTGTTGATCCCCCTGTTAGAGATGCTAGAAGTCTCAAAAATTGGTGAGCATTAGTATTCAGACACACATTTAGGTTCTCAAACAATACTTTTCCTCTGATTATCTATCTGCTCCGGTTTCTATTATTATATATACACAGGGCATCAAGGAATGAAAAGGAACTACTTGCCCTCCGCCGTGATAAGCCGTACAATAACCAATCTCCTAAAATGTTTTATGGCCCTCGGCAAAAACTAACTGAAATAAGAGATGTTTTGCCAACTGAAAAGGTAAGTTCCAGTTGTCTTTTATTGAATAGCTTTCCATTCTGTTCTACTGTTTATTATAAATTAGGTAATAATATTCTCATTCTAAAGGTTTCATGGGTCAAGTGCATGTTCTCTTTTGAGCACATACTGCAAAAATATTGGTATATGGCATGTGTAAAGTGCCAGCGTCTAACTTCCGCTGACTATGGATGCACTTATACTTGCAACCATTGCAATGAAAAGCAATCTGCTCAGCCAAGGCAAGCTATTTATTGCAGTTTCTGAGTTTCTTTTATGCTACTGAATTTTATGCATAGATGTTTATTCCCCCCTGCCGCACATTTACTGCAGATGTCGTTTTGATATTGACCTGACCGATCATTCTGACACTATTACGGCTTCAATTTTTGGTGAACAAGCTGAGACATTGCTAGGATTTACTGCTTCACAAGCAATGCATTACTTCAACAGGGTCTGAATTCGCATTTTCTTTGCTTGTTTTAGTTCTTATATACCTAGAAGCTGAGCATATACATATATATATATATATATATCAAACCATGACATATCATTGTTCTGACTTCTGCGAACCTCTTGTTTTTGGGCTGATAGAATGAAGACCTACCTTTAGCCAAGCTCCATGAAGAGTTGAAGAATAAGATGTTTATTGTACAGCTTAAACCAGGAAGCACGAAGAATGATGGATCGTATCAGCGTTACACTATTGTGTATTATTTTGAGGAAAATGCTGAGACTACCTCTGCTGAAAATCAGTTGCATCGTGGTTCAAGTGCTAGCACTGGTATACTCCCTAAAGCTCTTATGTTTTGGGTGTAGATATGATGTTTTCAATGTAGTTGCTTCTGTATATAAAATACCTAATTTTATTGTCATTATAATTTCCGTTTGAAGCCAATGAAAGCTACCTTCAAATCAGTACTGATCAGGCTCCTTCTTGTGTTGCTTCACCTCCAGGTATGTACTTCTTGCTCTTTTGTATATTAACTCACTTTCTTTAAATAATTGTTTTGACTGTCGAAATATTTTTTTACAGACAAAGAAGAATTGCCATCTAAAACACGCCGTTCTCTTCTAAGCAGCCTTGATGAATCTGAGGAAGCTACTCCAAAGAGGCTGAGCAAGAAATGATTGTCAATTAGGAACTGTTGTGAAGCAATCTCTGACAGGCTCTTCAAACTACTTCTGTTATTAAACTCGTAATGCTGAGCACTAAATTGTTTACCTAAAAATTCCTATTGTATTGCATCTGGTTACTTGTGTTACAGCATTAGGGATAGTTTACAGACTACCAGCTTTTGTTTCCAAACTATGGAATTGCCTTAGCCTTTTCTTTTGTCAATGTATTCTGGAAGATCTTAAACCAGTAGTTTTTCCCAGGATTTTGTTCACCCGGGGTGCAGGTACTTGTGTCTTTACTCCACTGCAATATAATAGTGTAGATGGCCATTAAATGCATCAGAAGCGTGCCTGGTTCTTACCAAACATGATAGTTATAACCATTTGCATAGTTAATGTTGATCCACTCTTGGACTTTCACCCATGTTCCATATAGGTTTGCCAGTTTGTTGTTTCAGTGACTGTGCCAAAGACACGTCCAGCTAAGTTACAGGTCTAGCACCATACAGCTGAATACACCTGCCACCATTTTATCAATAGTCATTGATTACGCCACTGCAACTTTACTCCTTTGTACTTCCATTCACCTACCATATTTACTCTCTCCTTGCTATTCCATGATTGAAGACAGGAAACTTTTCCAGCATATAACGATACACAAATGTCTGAACATCTGCACTTTGCATGCTTAAATCATTCAGCTGTAATCCTTTTTAGTTGATTTATTCTTTTTATGTATGCTTTTCACTTGATTTAAATGCTCAGTTCTTATATTTCCAGAACCATGTTTGTGATGAAAGTTGGCGTTATCAATCTTACCATTCTTAATCTGCAATCAAGTTGATTTCTTTTTTGTTATTATATTTTTTGTTTTGTTTTTTTAATTTTTTTTTGGTAGGGTGGGGAGAGGGGGAGAGGGAAGAAGCAGGGAAGGAGTGTAATGAGGGAAAGAATCCAAACCCTGTTTAACGGGACTTTTAACAACTAAGCTATTGTCCAATTTCAATCAAGTTGTCATCTTTACTTATTGAGGGGGGAAAAAAAAAGAATTTGCTTCAAGTTTTGAATTGTGTAAATCTTGCTTCTGCATTTTAGAGAAGGAAAACCTGGTAGCTTCACTGGGAGGGGAAAAAAATTCTTGTAGTTCACATACAACACTAGATGTCACAATATACCTGCCACCATTTTATCAATAGCCATTGATTACGCCACTGCAACTTTACTTCTTTGTACTTCCATTCACCTACCATATTTACTCTCTCCTTGCTATTCCATGATTGAAGACAGAAAACTTTTCCAGCATATAAGGATACACAAATGTCTGAACATCTGCACTTTGCATGCTTAGATTTCTCTAGCCTTGCCGCAGCTCTTATTGTGGATCACCTCTTAGCATTTTCCCCACACGTTTTCTTCCTATTGTGCTTCCTGACTTGCCAATGACTACGCCAAAGAATCCGTTCAAAAAATGGTTAGCCGTTCCCCACCGCAACAAAACCAGGTTCTTTCTCTGCACTTTCAACAAAACAAAAATGCATGCTGCAACAATGGTTGAAACCCCTGGAGAACAGAACATATGTTATATCAAAAAAAATTTCCTTTCGACTTATACAAAAATACTAAGCCATACAGGAGAGCCATCTTTATATTCCTTTGCCTCCATTACCCAATGGCTGCAGAACATAATCGACCTTTCTCCTGAAGCTTTTACAGCTACTGGTATACTTATATCTTTCATCTTCTGTATTAGTTACTTCTACGTTTCCTTTGTGTTTAACGCTATACCCTTGTCTATAGATAAAATCACCACTTTCTTTGAAAACGTACCAATAGGGCGACCATGGTGTTTTGTTCTTTTCTGTTCAGATAGAACCAAATAGGTTGGTTAAACAAAAAAAAAAAATCTTCTTTTTTGCTTATTTGTTTCTCACATACTAATTTTTACTTGCCCATTTTTCCCTTCTATAGAAAATCTCTACTGATCTATTTGAATCAATTAGACTCCAAGATGGCATAACAATTACGGTATACCATGGCCTTCGCTCCTGGAACATTAAAATCAAGGACGGATATTTTGAAGAAGGTTGGGAATTGTACTGTACAACTAATTTAATCCGCAAGAATGACATGGTCTTCTTCAGAATCAAAGGAATTTTATCCTACGATTCCATGGCTTTCTGCACTTCCCGATCACATATTCTCATGCCATGGACACTTCCTTTGCCTATGTTTCCGAGCATTGCACCCAATGTCGAAGCATCTACTTTCTTGTTCAACCAGCAGGCCTGTTTATGTACTATCACTTCCTCTATAAATCAGTTTCTGCAGCATGATTGGTCATCATTTGTTTCTTTCTATCAGTTTTATACAAGTCGCTCACAGCACAGTCTGGTAAGTACTTTCCTTTATACAATTTTGTTTACAAATGTATTTTTCAGTTGTCTAACAAAAAAATTTTTTTTCCCTTTCAAAATAGACCCTACCACGATACGCCGACCTTCGACTGCATGAAGGCACAACACCAACAGTAATTCTTACAAGCGGCTATAAAGCATATTACATTGGCATGAAACACCGATCCTTCGACAAGAATTGGGCCACTTTTGCAGCCGAACATGCTCTTTGCCCGGGAGACATATTACTTTTTATTCCACAATCAGCAACCTCTTTTGGTGTTATCGTATTCAACGAAGCTCGCATTGAAAGACAATATCCATGGCATTTTAATTTCACTATTCCTCTAATTTAGCATGTATTAAGTTGATGAATATTACACTACTCTATTCCATTTCCTATTATGTATCTTGTTCTATTCTTAAGATCTTTCTTTATATGAAAATTATGTCTTGCTATCTTTCCTATATCTTATTCTTAAGCTCAAAAAAAATTTAACCATTGGTCTAACAAATCATATACTTATCGATATTTAATTTTCGCGTTATATGCCCGTCTGGGCATCTTTTTTTTTTTTATGCCACCGCGCACCGCGCGGTTTATGTCTCCTAGTTTCAACATAAGTAGATAACATGGCAACTCCATTCAGCCAGAACTTTCGTCGTCCTCTCACGTGCCCGGCATGTGGATTAGAAGCATTCAGTCCTTCGCGCCTTGCGCGTTAGCTTCTCACCTGGCCTCGCTGCCAGTATCCAATGTGCTTCTGCTGCGTTCTCTCTTTCCGCTGCCTTCTCTCTGCAGCTGCTCTCTCTCTCTTTTTTCTGTCTTCGTTTCTATCGTTGTCGTTCTCTCTATTTCTCTTTTCCTCTTCCTCTAGGGTTAGATACATTCTCAGACTTTGTTTCCTCCTCCGCCGCCGCATCGTCTCCCTCTTCTCTCCTCTTCTATATCGGCTCGTTCTCTACCGTTTCTTCTTCTGTTTTCTTATTTTTTAGTTTTCTCGTCTTTTTCTTTTTTCGTCTTTGCATCCGTTCACTCCTCCTCCTCCTTCTCCACCACCACACCGTCTCCTTCTCCTTATCCGTTCTTTCTATTTCTCTTCTCTGCTCTAGGGTTAGATACAACTTCAGAGTCTGTCTCTCTATTTCTTGTCTCCTCCTTCGCTGGCACACCGTCTCCGTGTCCTCTTCTATCGGCTTCTTCTCTACCCAACATCAGAGATCTATTTTGCTCCACCAGCCCTAGGATTCCCCCCATTCGCCTTCCTCCGCTTTTTTTAACCGTTTTTCCCCTTTTTTTCCTTTTTCCGCTTTTTCATCCGTTCACTCCTCCTCCTCCTCAACCGCTACACCGGCTCCCTCTCCTTTATCGGCTCATTCTATTCTACGCCCAGGATTATGGGTTTCCCTTCTCCCACCAGTCCTGGGATTTCTCTTCTGCCTCCTCCTGTTCAGGTTCATTCTCGCCGGATCCCCTCTCAGCCATTGGGAGCACTTTGAAATCCGCTGCAAGCTCGTCACTATCCTCGGCATCTCTTACTGCATTATTTTGAAGTATTTGCTTCTGTGAAACGTTGAAGAAAAAGTTAAAGATATGTTGACTACAACTCGGTTTCAAATTATATGTAATTGGATTTTTTTATTTGTTATTTGTAATATATTAAAAATTAATTGCTTCCTGATTATTTTGTCATGCCTTGAGTAGATTGAGGCAATTTTCAGCAACAACAAGGTGTACAATGCGGAGATGATTGTTGTGATGGCGAGTCGAAGTTCAAATTACTGCTTGTAAGATTTTTCTCCAAATATATTTTTTTATCTGGTTTTCTTTTAATTTGCAGAATTAGGTAACATTTTCCCAACGTATATCTACAAGCTCATTACTCATTTCTTTTTTCTTTCTCTAATTTCTGTCATCATAAGAAAAGGATTATTATAACAATGACTGACAAACCGTCCTTGCTTAGAGGAAACAGAGAAAGGAAACAGTTAAAGCAAAAAAAAAAAGGAAGAGAAAAGGTTGAAAAAATTATACACTTTTTTACTCTATGCTAACTTATGATGTACTTCCTGCGCCTAAGTGTACCAACCTGAGACTAAGTGTATCAACATGAATTGATATAGTTGAGGAACATGTTCTGTTATTCAATCAAAGCAGCTTTTAAATGTGATTGGATATACCTTTCCAGCAAAATGAAGTTCTTTCATGTCAAGAATTGAATGAGATTGAAACAGGTAGACCTTGATAATTGTCTACTACATGAGGGTTTATATGTGTAGGTATGTTTTTGAATGTCATCCGAAACCTGGAGGTGGAAGGGACATTGTCTACTTCGTGAATTAAATTGGATTTCATCTTATTTAAGTGCTGCATATATATTTATCCACAACAAAGAGATTATTGTTTACCAGTTATTTATTGGAAGTTGGCAACTTTGGCCTTTATGTGTTTTTCAGGTTTTGTTAAGAAGGAAAATCAATGCCAAGAATCATTACTGGTGGACCTATCTTTTCTTGATTTATTATATGTTGAATGATTGAGTTGGATCTATTACAATTATCTATTGATTGAATACCTTTAGCTTTTTGCCAGGTTCTGTGTCAAAACTGATTTTAATTTGTAGCTATGGTACATTTGCTACTTGAGGTTGTGATGGTTATGTCTATGTGTGGGATGGAAGCAATAAAAAAAGCTGTATCACTTATTTTTCCTTAACTGAATTTGAAATGTCTTCCGCTCCATGATGACAATGTTCACTCTTGTTCAATGTACAGTGCTCAAAATGCCTAATAAGCATCGCAGTCTTGTCATTTAGTAGAGAAACCATAGATATTATGTACAGACTAGGAATTCATTGGTTATTTATATCCTGTAAATTTTTTTTTCAGAGAAAAAAAAATTAATTAAATTTTTCAAAAAAAATTAATGGTCCCTCTATCCACTTTGATAACAAAATTAATTAATTTTTCCTAAATTGTTGGGTTGCAATCACTTGTTTGTGCCAAGTTCTAAATAATTATATAGTGTGTGTACACACTAGGAATTCATTGGCTAAGCAGTAGGAAATCACTGGCTAAATTTATACTCTATGATTTACATTGTAGGTTCAACAAGCCTTTGCAGACTTGGAGAGGTGATTTTCCATTTGAAAAGATTGTGTATCCTTAGTTCCAGCTTTATTTTATTATTGCTAACTGTTAACTAAAATTTTCATTTGATTTTTTTTGGGTTTCCAATGGCTTCCTTGAAGATTTGTAATTTATCTTCCTTCATTCTTGGCTATTATTCCTTTCCTTGCATGCTGCTTATTAATTTTTTTCTGTGCTGCCTTTGAACTTTGGATGGTATAAAAATTGCTGAAAGGCTTTCTTTTGAGGAATGTTTGTTTGGCTAAATAATATATTGTTGCTGGGAATTGGCCAGAACTGTCAAATGAATCTCTTTTTAACATTTTCTTCTAAAAATTTTCTTGATGAGAGCTAAAAAGTTTGTCAGCTCGAAACTAACTGATCTTTCAGCAAAGTAGTTGTTTTAGTATGCACGATTAGGATTGATCATTAGATATTAGCAAAAGTAACTTATTTGATCCAGTACTGATAGGTCAAATCCTTGCATGTGTTATTATATGTAAAACATCTAACAATCGAAGCATATTTGTTTTGCTGCCTAAGATATACGGTCATGTTGACATCTTGCATAGCACGTATTCAGGTTGAGTTACTGGGTCAAATGAATGTTTAAGTTTCACAGTTTGAGGTACCTCCTCTTATATGCTCTGACCCAAGGGCTAATCATGATATTTTATCTGTTTACCTGCAGGGGCCATGGATATCTTGTTCCAGACGATGTCTACAAGGTTATAATACTGTTTACTATGATTGTTAGGTGTAAGTTTCACAATACAATTGGATAAATGTTTGAGTTCTGGTGATATTCTTTTATTTACTCATGAGGTGATCTGAACTGCACCCCCCCCCCCAAAAGTTAATTAAGATGGAGATTGAGCAAACTTCATGTATGTTACCTTCTATTTTATATACAATCTCCAGTTTCTCTTAGAATGGTGAAGATTTATATGCATATGGCATACCTGTTACCTTTGAAGTACTCTGATGCTCAACTGATTTGTGTTTTTTAATGATCTGAACAGTGTGTGTTTCGATGATTTGACACTCAACCGATTTGTGTCTTAATGATCTCACCCTTTGACACTCAACTGATTTGACATGTTATCTAAATCTCCAGTTTCTGAACACTTATCATGATCTGTGTTTTAATGATCTGAGGGTTCGGAGCCAACTTGCATTTGATGTGCTCTGACTAATTTTTACCTAGAGTTTACTTGTGCTTTATGGGCTCTGCCTAATTTTTCCCTTTTCAATTGTAATTTGTAGAGTTTTGATCAGAAGAGGAGTGGAAGATTCAGACTGGATGGCTTCATATCACTCTGTATATTTGTACAGTCTGCGCGGTAGGTGGAATCTTAATTTCTTATACGGTGTATTTTGATTGACCAGTTAGAGTTATTAGCTTCATGAAAATGTCAGAAAAGTACCTTGCTGAAGGTATTAAAAAATGTTGTGCTCATAAATCATTTATCATTGATGTAGTCAGTTGCTTGTAAATCCCTTGCTTACTTTAAGCTGTGAGGGCTGGATCCCGAAATTTGTATCTGTTTGTGAACTGCTTTAGAGACCATTAGACTATGAATCTAGGCTGTTTTTCTTTCTTATTTCTGATTATTTGATTGTCTAAACCAGCAAAACCTATCCATTCACTATATACAGTGTGTACAGACTAGGAATTCATTGGTTATTTCTTTTTGTTTTAGGTTTTGACAAATGCTGTTTTATATCCTGTAAATGATGTTCTTCTATGTTTGGTTCTTTCTGCAAGATGTTACTTTTACTTCGGTGTGTTGTGTACCAAGGCATCTTCATAAGTTACTTGTGTAAGGGCTGTTTTAAATGATTACACTTATTCTTCTTGAATGATTTTGAATGCTTTTGATTGAATAAATAATGTGTACAGACTAGGAATTCATTGGTTATTTGTGCTTATGCATTTTATGATTATGTTTCTGATTTTTTACTGCAGAATGCTGAACTGAGTGCTCATGTGGCTAAGCAGTAAAGAGGAAGGAATCTGCTGTCCTGTGTTAGGCATGCATGTCGTTGGATTATGAGTGCAGTTTCGTTGGATGTTTTTTAGTTAATGTGTATTATGTAATTATAGTTGTTGGAGGACTCAAGCACAGAAATTATGTAATAGCTAGGTTGTTACTATTGTTTATCGCTTCAAGCTTTGATAATGGACTTATCAAGCTTTAATAATGAATGTACTTCGGTTACCTCAGTTTGATGTTAAGCTTTGATAGTAGATGTTTGAACGGAATGTACTTATTAGCCTTTGATGTTTAGCAATAAAGTTGATGCTAACTTTGGTTACAAAGAAACACGTGGCTGCTTTTTATCCATTTTGACTACATGCCTGAATAGCATTTTGGATGGTGCATTTTTTTATCCAGTGTGATGGTTGCAATCTTAAGCATTTCAATAAACCATCAAAGCAGAAAAATTAGCTCTTCAGGCTTTTTTGATGGGTGTAATATTCCTATGTAACTAGGCTTTTGCCTCCAACTGAACCCCCCTCCCCCCTCTCAAACAACAAAAAAAGAAAAAGAACCAAAAATAAAGTGAGGAACGAAGGGAGCAGGGAACCACTTGATTAATGCTCCTTATGTTGATAAATAATTTGTAAAACTCGTTTTCTATCATTTCATTATTCTGATCTTATTTGTTGATAAGATGATATTTTGCATAGAGGTTTGCTTGTCATTTAATCTTAGTAGTTGCAATTTCTCGTCTAAACACCTTGTTGCTCGATAAAAATCTCCGAAAAGAACAAAATATAAATTATTTCCCTCGTTCTGATTATTTCTTTTCTTAACATTAGTCCTCAAAATATTTTTATTAATAAAAGTATCATAAATTGGTACCATAATAACACAGGCATAACCTTTTATACAGTGACTATGTTACATTAGAAGATATTGAGTATGCTAGGATAGTGGCGCAGTCATGATCAAATACATAAAAATACAATAATTTGAAAAATATAAATTTAAGCTTAAAACTTACAAGCCAATAACTAGCATTCAAATACTTTTAATAATAGGTCTAAATAAAATACAAAAAATGTTAGGACTTAAGAAATACTGCAATTCTATACCACCTATTCATGCCACTCAAAATCAAAATGGAAGCTAACAAAAATGTATGATAAAAAAAAGAAAAATATTTGATGGAATGACAATATTAAAATTAATTTATAATTTTTTAAAGTCTGTTATTATTTACCTCTCACTACTAAATAAGAATAATTGATAACAAAATTAATAGTTTAGATGTAATAGACATATAAAAAAATTGAAAGAAAAATAAAAATTCTTAATTTGGAAAATTATTAAAGAGTCATGCCTTGAAAACAAACTACAGAGATTTAAATGTTGGTCTGTTAATTATAATCATAAACAAGAGGAACTTCTGGGGTGCTCTTTCTTTCCTTACTCTGTATTATATACTACATTGGCTCCATTTTTTTCATCAGAAATGGTTTTCTAAAAAATGTAAGTTGCCAGTTGCCATTCACCAAAGGCTTTGTGAGAAACATCCAAGAAATATCAACAAAACTTCATACTTGTAAAATACCTATACTAAAAAATATACTTTTCTACATAAATTATTGTTTTGATTAGTTCAAAACTGGGCAGGGCATTTTATATTTCTATCGCGCGAAGCGCGTTCATGCCTCCTAGTGTTGAAGAAAAGAAGCAGCTCTTTCTCTTGTCGCCCACACCACTGAATGACAAAAGCCACCAACACTGCATGACAACAGACCAAACTGCCCCTCAATCTCACACAAATCACGCTATAACCGGCCCATTTTTACTGTAGCTAAGCAAACGGGCGCCTTTAGTATAGTAAAGATATTAAAGAGTATGCTGAACTTTGGATATATAACCAAGTTAATATGATTTGCAACGTTAGTTCAATTTTTTTAAATACAATATATTATTTTATTTTAGAATGATAATAACGTTTTCAAATTGGGATATTTCAATTCGGTGGCTAAATCAAGTTGATTTCAAACAAATAAAACTTTCACCAGCTTAAGATTTTGAGCCTTCAAGTTTAAGACTTCCACTTCCAATTTTATTGTTGGCCTTAAGGCTCAGTAGCAACTGGCAAGTTTTGGGCTTTATGGTCAAAGGTGGGGGTCCAGCAAGGAGCTTAAGTGGGTTATTGGTAGTCAGGTGTCTAATATGGGGGGAAAAAATTGGACAAAAAATTGGCAAGCCATTAGCAAACGATTAAGGAAACAAAATTCTTGTCATCGGATTGTAGTTCTTTATGCACCAACAACCCCCCCCCCAAAAAAAAAAAAAAGAGGTTGACGTATCCAAAAAGCATACGCTCAAATTGTGAACTTTTACATTTAAGTTTTCAGAACCCTTTTTAACTTTTTAGTTTGTCTAAAAGGAGCCCAATTCCGCTAGTTAAGATTGCCTCCAAATATGAAGATTTTTGGCAAAGCTGAAGACAAATGTAAGCATTTATAATGGTAATCAGACTTGCCATTACCTCTTGACCTTTTCTAACCAAAGTTAGAGTTACGGCTTTTACAAACCTAAACTCCAGAAGAACCTCCAAAAGCCGGCACTTTTGGAGGCCTCCCAGGAGACTTATATCTACCCAACCCAACCCCCCTAGAACCGATGTGGGATGGCAACCCCACAAGGGCAAGCCAGTAGGCCGGCCGCTGCTAAGAGATAAAGATCCCCCACCAAACCTAGTATGCTACCCTTGCAGGAATTTGCCTCGTGACCTTTTCTAACCAAAGTTAGAGTTACCATTACCTGAGTTGGCAGAAAATGCCATTACCTGAGTAAGTACTAATTATCTTATTAAATGGCTACTGTCAAGGTAAGGTTATATGAGACAATAACCTGTAGTTGGCAGAAAGGGGGAAACAAGAATAACAGAATACTAGCAGACTACAAACAAGTTATCTATTAATTAATTGTCATCTATTAATTATCTCCACAGCCTTGCATTCATTTTCATTCTTTTCACCAGTCTAGCAAGTTATCTCCACAGCTTATATGCCGTTAACAATGATGGGTACCAAGCAGATGCAGAATTACTAGTCTAGAAGAATGAAAGGTTTGTGCACGTTTTTGTCCTTTTGTATATTCAGCAGTTGCTAATGGAAGACCAAAAATTGTGCATGGAGCAAAGAAAGGAAAAAGTGTAATATATTAAAGCATCCGCTGCACATTCTTGTCTCAAGGGAAATTAAAAAAAAAAACAAATGGAATTTAATCAAGAAATTGGTTGTTTTGGGTCCCAAAGCCCCAAAAACTCGTGGTTATGACTGATGACTGGTTGTTGTGTATGGATCTAGATTTAGATGCCTTCAATTCGGAGATTTTTTTCCCCATTCATTGATCATTGGTTAGCAATCACTAGTCACTTTTTCACGTACCTGCTCAATTACAAGAACGAAAAGGACAATACATTCTTTTATGCGTACATGTTCTAGGAGCTATGCTAACTATATTTGTGTATGATGTGCTGATACTTTTTGTGGCAGAAAATTTAAAAATTTCGTTAGCATTTTTGTCAAAGGATGTAAACTCCAAATGTTAAAGATTCATAATTTGCTTAAACAAGCTTTTTTGTCATCATACAAGAATTGAAGTGCTTAGAATTGGAGCTTTTCAGAAAGGAAATTATACAATTCACAGCGTACTATTTTTGAATTGTTGGAATACGTAGGGTTTCAAAATAGAGCAATACTTTCTTTTGTCATTGAGAAAACAGTTCTAAAACAACCATTAAATGAGACAGAATAACTAAATAATAAAGGAAATTACTAGAGAAAATGCATTACCAGAAAACAAACAATATAAAAAATCGCTCTCTTCTAGTAATTTTTTTTTAGATTTTTTACCGGACAAAAGGAATACAAGAAAATTGGTAAAATTGTTCCTTGGGTGTTGTTATCCCACCTTGTGTACTTCATTGTTTATAAAAAAAAATGAAAACAAAGATAAAAAGAAGGAAGAGAAACCCATTGCTGAAACTGCCAAATAATTTTTGTTCTTCAAGTTATTAATTTAGTCCTCAAATTTAGAAGGACGCATTTTGTTCCAGGTCATGATATGGATATATGCCAAATTAGTCCTTATGCCTGTATCTCACCAGGAAGGCCAGGGGAATCACACCCGTCTCAAGTCTCAACTCACAAATCGCTAGAAACGGTTAATGGCACAAATGAACCAACCTCCTCTAGAGAAGTTGGCTACCATATTTTGTGAGATAGAACGTTAAAAATTCAAATCTTACCTTCCATCAAAAATTTGTCACTTAATGTGGTTTCTCTAAAATCCATATGAGTGCTTAATGCACCCGTATGATTCGATGATGGTTCAATTCCCGTCGATTCTCCATGACCCCATTGGCTTATGTCCCTAGTATATGTTCAATTAAAACTAGGAGTAGAAGTAAATGTAGATGGTGACAATAGACCAAAAAAGAAAAATGTTAATGGCACAAATGGATCGAATTGATGTAATTTAGACCTTTTGTTTTTTGCTTGAGGATTTTACCTTAATAACCCATGCTGGACCAAAATAACATGGTTTGATCTATACGGAATCGGACAGGTATGGTTGAGTTAGATACAATTGGGTACAATTGTTATATTTCATTCACAACTTAGTGTACACTTAAAGATGCGATTGTATTTATTTATTGAATTAGTGTGTAAGAATAAATTTTGTGAGAACAATAAAATTATATAAGAGAATCTATATTATGAAAAAAAATACAACAACTGGACGATTGCATTAAAATTCTAATCGCACTTATCCCTGATCCCTATGTATATCATGAACAACTAACGATGGTTACAAAAGCCTCATCCATTTCAATTCTCATTTGCGGTCTTTCTGTTATGATTTCAGTTCCTCAAAAACTTGAACTCTTTTTTTCCTTCTTCATTTTTTTAAGTGCAAGTGGGGGTCTCAAATTTGAGATCTCTTACTTATACTCTCTTTTGTATCATCTAATTCATTTCTCCCCTGAACTCTCATTTTCAATCATTGTGTTATTTCAATCCCTCGAAAATTTTGTGTGATCTTTTAAGATAGAAAGATGAGTGAGTGCATGATCTTTTAAGATGGAAATATGAGTCTGTATCTTTTAAGAACCAACATTTTTATAGATTTGAGTGACCGAATTAATACTGTTTACTTATATATGTAAAGGATTATTATAGCAATTCTCCAAAAAAAAAAAAAAGAGGTTATAATCTAGTCAAATTAGTCTTACTGAGTCCCTGTTTATTTACAAATCGATGGAGAAATAATCATGCATGCTTTTGGTTGCTTTTGGCCGAGTAAAAGTATGGACTCCAGTAAAATCTTTTGAGGAAGGCAAATATTAATACTGTGATTTACAATGCAGGACCATTTTTAGTGATTCCTCTGTAACAATTTTTATCATGTATTGGTTTATTTTCCCTTCAAAAATTAAGCAAAATGATGGCCTTTCTTTTTCCAGGGAAATCATAAATAAATGTACATCTAGTGCCATCTATTCACCCGAAAATATGGCTTTTAGTTTAAAAGGAAAATTGCCAATAAAGTTTCTTCTTTTTTCTCTTTTTTTTGACTTTGTTTTTGTTAAATCTGAATTTAGTTATAAGTGTCAATTTTAGCATACTTCATCTCTACTGCCTAGGTCAATTATAATTGAGCCCATCATGGTTGAACTTTTATATTTGTTTCTTTCAATTTATGTGGCTTTCTAATCACATTAATATTGAATAATATTAGGAACTTTTTTTTTGTCAGCAACGATACAGACCCAACTAGACTAAAAAAGTGTTATGACACGATTCATAAATTTTTTTTGCTGCAAATGAGATTTGAATCCTCACGTACAGCCCAAAAAAGGATTTAAATCCCTCCCTGATTGTCACTGAGGCATTGGCCCAGTGGTTAATAATATTAGGAACATTATAAGTATCAAAATTACAACTTTTAGTTCAATTGACCAGCATGTCAAGAATTGTTTCCAGTCAAATCATCGTCATGCCAAATGCGAAAAGCAAAATTCGCCAATTAGGTCCCAAATACAATAATGGCTATTGTTAAGGTACAAAATTGTGGATTAAGAAGGTTTGCACAATACCAAAGTTGGGTTTGTAGAGGTATGCTCAATTTTGCTCTTGCTTTCTGGTCTATGAGTTGCATAGCTTCCATTCTACAAAATCCTGAATAAGCCTTTGTGCTTGCTATTGCAAGCGGACAAAGTGTGGAGAGATTTTGCTCTTAGATTGCACTTTACTACTGAAGGTACAAGGTAACTCTATATTCCCACTTGATACATGTCATTTATTGATTAAATATGATTACAATTATACTTGATCCATTTGAATCATGTGCTTAAATGAACAAGTGTGTGAATGATTGTTCCACTTTGAAAATTATCTTGTAGTTGATGCAATTTATTGGTTCAATAGTTAAGTGACTGAGTTGTTGTGTGTGGATAGAAATTGCCATTTGAATAGATAAATAGCTATATTTACATGCTTTGTTATTTTTGTATTGAATTTCGTAGACCTGATAATTGTTTGATACAAGTTAGTGTTTGTAATGAGGAAAATTAATTTCCTCTCTAATTATTTGTAGATGCATGTATTGATCAAAATAATGGTTCTTAGTTGTAGTAGTCAAACAAACAAATGCTATATATAAATTTTCTATGTTTAAGTTTAGGGCTTGTGGGTTGAAATTTAGGATGGATCAAACAAACAATATTGAAAAACTTAATGCTAAAAAGTAATTTGGGAATCAAAAGGCAAGAAAAAGATATGTATTGTTATCGGTAGAAAAAAAAGATAAAGTACGATTGGAACAACAGAAAATAAGCGTAAAGCATTAAAAATTCATGTTCATTTTGTTAAAACTACTAAACAAAACAACGGTGAGTGTTCCTGATTGAACAACCTAATTTTGTTTCAAAGTGGCCTTGTTTGGATTGCAGTTTTCCGTCGAAAAATTACGTTATTTTCCGTGATCACATTTCCCTATTATCTTTTTCCCTCACATACATCAAATCGCTACAGTAATTTTTTCATGAAAAATCATGGAAAATGCAATCCAAACACAATTAGGGGAAAATGATACATATGATAACACCATGAGTTTCCATTTGTATTAGACATTGAAAAGGAAAATAGGGAACCGTGCCGTTATTGCTCAATAAAAGAATCTAGCCAAGCACCAGAAAAATGTAATGCTAATTATGACAATAGAAAGCTTAAGGAATATATAAGTGTGTTCCACTTGATATCAAGTAATCAAACACTGTTAAGTTATTTGACCACACCACAGGTATCAATCGCCACGCTTCGCGTGGGACTTCCCTCTAGTATTTACAAGACAGCTCAGCTTGGACCTCTTTCACATGTCAATTGAGGCCCAACTGAAATAAGGCAACCGGCTGTAGGGTTGGCTTATCAAACGAGCCTTGATGATGGACGGAACCCGAAAAATTTTTTTGCGTGTATTAATGACAACCGGCTGTGAATTAATGACTTTATTTTTTGCGTCAAAACCTGAGTTTTGTTATCACTAACAAGCTACTTAACATACTAGTCGTGTTTTCAGAATTACGATCCCGGCCTTAACATGCCATGTTGTACCAAATGGATTATGGTTATGAAATTGGTTTCTTGTTAATTATTCTTACAAGGAATACTTACAGTTGAAAAAGATTCAATTCTTGCATACTGAACAATAAATGTTTTTAAGGCAAATGGCAAAAATAAATATGAATGTCAGATTTTACTTTTTAGGACAAAAATGAATATTGCAAAAATGTCAGATTACTTTTTAGGACAAATGGCAAAAAATAAATATGAATTTCATCATTTGTTTAATTATAAATGATATCTAACTTTTTTGCCATAAAAAATGACCTTGTGTAGGTCACATGATTGATTCAAGATAAAAAGTAGTCAAAAACATAGGTTGGGACAAAATTTTACAAACTTAATTTTGTAAGGGACGTAAAGTTACTCTTTTAAAAGTGAATGATAAAAAAATTCATTTAACAAAATGTGAATAATGTTTTGAACATTTTTTCATATTTTTATATATATTGTGGATAATTAACAGTCTTAGTTACCTTTTACATTCTAATTACAAGCACTATACAAGTTACTATTAAATATACGATATTAATTTCGATATGCATACATGGTATCTCAAAAGTCAATTACTTTGTTTAGAAATCATACAAAGGTTAAAAGGTTATAACATTATATGCTTCCACATTGTGAATTTCACCTATGCATTTTGGATTATCTCTTGGTTATTTGTGATTATTTATGTAGTAGAATAATTCATTAATGTAATTATTCAATTGCAAAACTTCATGTATCAAATGCGAAAATTGTGTATATGCACAAACTATTTTTTTTTCTTTTGCATAGTTATTGATAGTTGGGATAGCCATCACATTTACAAATTATAAGAATAGTGTTTTTTTGACAGGTTGTCAGCCTGTGCAATAATAAAAATCTGCTCAAACTAAAAATAATTTATGTAGATAGCGGTGAGCAGGGTCGAATCCACAGGGACTGGGAGTAATTATTTCTTTTCAAGTTCACAGTGACAAGGGGGTGTTTTTGTGCAGAAAGTGACAATCAAATAAATTCAAATAAAATCTAAGAAACTACTAAAAATTAAATAACAAATTACTAAAATCAAATGAGTGATAATTAAGGATCTAGCCAAGAAATAACTTCAGCAATGGTTCACTTAATTGATCATCGATGCAAAGCCAATTCTAATTATTTACTAATAAATAGGTTATAACTGCCAAACAAGCGATGACAGTCAACCCCTCCTTACTGTGTCGGTGATTAAGGTACGCCCGTTAATCACTGCTCTAATTGAGAAATAATCTTAGGTACGTCCGTAAGATTTAATTCCCCAATTGCCTTACGTATTAGAGGAGCCATATTCTAACCAAATAACATACTACCAGGGTTATTTTAGGTTAGCCTGCGTATTCCCCTGACACAAATCCAATCATGCCAGTTATCACTATTTTGAGACAATTAAACAATTACGGATTTAACGTCCCAATTGACAATAGATTATCAAATTAACTAATTATTCGGATCCAAGACAATCAATTAACTAAACAATCATAAGCACTGTAACCAGGGAATATGCGAATACCAATAAATAAAAAGAAAAGATAAAATTAAATCGATCTCACCCAATTGACAATAAATTATCAAATTAACTAATTATCCGGATCCAAGACAATCAATTAACTAAACAATCATAAGCACTGTAACCAGGGAATATGCGAATACCAATAAATAAAAAGAAAAAATTAAATTAAATCGATCTCACAATTTTTAGACGAACCAAAGCATCCGTTATTCCTTGACTAGAGTGAAAAAACTAGTTCATGGTTGATGAACAAAACCCACACGCAATTGAAGAAATAACTGCGGCCATTGTCCTAAGAAAAATTCTAACGGAAAGCTACAGGGAAAATATGGTTCAATTCGTCACCTGCTGCAGACGAAAACTACCAAAAGGAAACAAACAGAAGGAAAAAGTCAAAGCTCTCCAGTTCCTATCATGCGTGACTAAGAAAACAAGAAAAAAACAAGAAGAAAAGTTCCTCCGCTACTGGCCGAAAAAAGAAACAAAAGTAGTCCTCCTCCTCTTCTGCGCAATTCCTATCTAAGTAGCCTACTGCTCGCCGCACGAGAGGAAGAAGACTCCCCGAGGTTTGCTTTCTTTTTCCTTTTTCTAGTTGCTGTCTTCGGTCAAAATTACCAAAAAGGTCTTGCATCTCCTTGTTCCAAGAATGCCCTTAATTGTCTGCTATTTGAACTCTTTCACGATGACTGTCAAATTGGCCTTAATTGTGATATTTTTATTCTACTCCCTGAAATAAATGCAAATTACGAAAAATGAGTAGAATCTAATAATTAATTCACATTGGGTTAGGTAATAGAGGAAATTAATAATAAAATAAATGATAAAATCACACCCTATCATTTTTCTTAAAGAAAAAGGAAAACGTTGGTTAAATTATATTAAAAAGAATTAAAAAAAGGGTAAATGAAATAAAGAAAAATCGCTTTTGAACAAATAAGCAGAATTAAAAAATTGAATGGCAAATTACTTTAAACAAATGGAAAAAAAGAAGAAGGGATAGTAAATGTGAAAACTGTGTAAATGTAGGTACATTTTATTATAATAGAATACTCAGTGAATGTAGGTGTATGGTTATCTATACAGACTATACTATATATAAAGTTTGAAGAAGGGATTTGGGGTTAACATTTTATGAAATTTATTTTTTGCCCTTATAAAAACTACTTTTACTTTAACTATCTATAATTACTTATGACTATTTTTACTTTTAACTATTTAATTATATGTTTTCAACGTATCCACCACTAAATATTGTAACTACTAATATAAAATTATTTTATGAAAATTATTAAAAGATTAAAGTTTGTTTCGATAATAAAAATTTTATTTAAAATATATTATCATAGATATTATATATTTTTTGATTGCACACACATTGGATGTGCATTTGAACACGGAATTGTAAATGTTATAAATGCTAGTATGTTAATTTGAACACGAGATTGTAATTGACATTTATCTAGATATCTTTGCTTGCTTGTTTCAATGGATTTGTTATCATTAGATAATCCCTATCACAACAAAACCTTTAATTTAGCACTTACTTTTAAGAGTAAACTTTGACTTTTACGATAATTTGGTTATCCTTATAATTAGATAATATTAATATATTAAAAAGTCTCAAATTTTGACACTATATTACTGGTCAAATTTGTGATTTATAGGCTGTCATGTCTAATACAACTAGTTGCAGAGTTAGGATTTAAATTGACAACCATCTAGTTATTTCAATAATTGAAGCGTTCAATCTTTGAAACATTTGTATTATATGATTTATGTTTATGATTATTTTATTACAATCTCAATTCTAGTTTCTTGGAGTACCACGTTAATTATACTTATGATTACTTATCTACAAATTCGACATCGATTTGAAAGTCACCATGTTATATCCAAGATTACTTATCTAATTTCTAAATTTAAATTAAAATTTACTAGGTCAATTACTCATCATAGTTGTTAAAATCACAATCCGGACGTAGAATTGTTATTAGGATCAAAATTTTACCTTAAACAAACAAAATCGGTAGGATCGCATTCTGGGTCATAGGATTGTAATACGATCTTACTATTTCAAGATATTACTATAAACTTTTTTTGATCATAACTTTCTATAGAAAACTCGGAATTGAATACCATCTGTGGCCTTAGATTTGAAAGGCTATAAGCACATGTAAGTGTCTCATGCTAATTCCTTACCCACAAAAAATGGTGAACATTTAAAATTGATCCATTAAGAAGATGATCTTTTGTAAGTTATCGCTTAGGACACTTATTTGGGGTTTTTATTCTGGTAAATTAAGTATTTTTGTTATATCAGGGTAAGTAAGTAGTAGGCTAAATTTTGAACCCAAAATACATGATTTTGTCATAAATTTCTATCTCATAATCTTCTTCAATTATTTGTTTATTGTATACTAATTTTTTAGTCGAAGAAAATATATTTGAAGCATTTCATTATGTATGTAATATTTATTTATCTTCTTATACATATAAAAAATGATGTAATCATCAATAAATGTTATAATTAACTAAATATATTGTGTTTAATTATCTTATTAATAAATACTTAAAGGGTCTATGTACATATAAAATCAACTTTTCCAACTATCTTGTCCATTAATTACGTATGGATTTAAAAATAAGAAAGAATAAGACTTTTAGTTTGATCACATGCATTACAATATGTTACATATAGTCTCAAAATTTTTATTTTATTTTAGACTCCCCAAATACTTTAGGTAGCATAAGTCACACAACGCATAAGTTACATTATCTATTATATTGATTACATATGAGTTACAATATTTATTGCTCTATATGTGAATTGCAAATTTAAAATTATTGGTATGAGTATTTTTTACGTTTTTTTTTTATCGGATCTATCCATCCTACGATCTCGTCTGCAGACACAAAAACAAGATCTTAAATACGATCCCAATTTTGAAAACTTGATAGATATTAGAAACTGAGGACTTGGACCACTATTTCTTGCATTCATCAGTCACCATTAATCCCAATTCATCCGCCATGAGCTAGATTTCCTCAATCCCTAATCATCAGCTCCATCTTTCACAAAAGAATCCCCTTTTTCAATCCATCTGCCATTATCCTATTACTGTCGGTGAAAAAATAAAAATAAAAATAAAAGAACCGACGGGAAACAGAGGAGGAGCCGCTGCCACTGCTGGGTCGTCGGAGTTTGTCCATACCACCACGGTTATCAAGTCGTCATTTAAAATGCACTGTGAGCTCTTACTTCCTTTCCAACTTTAATCTCAATTTGACTTTTTTTTATCTGCACTTATTTTGCAATTTTCATGGCTGAGTATACTCTTTGGCTTTCTTGGACTGAAATCATATTTTGATTACAAGTTTTGGGTCTTTCTCTTGTTGGAATTGTATGAGATCTTTAGAATTTTCGTATGCCCATCTACTGTTTGAAGAAATGCCTAAACGAGAACTTGAAGTAAAGAGACAAATCTCTTGTATCTGTGCGCGTGGGGCGGAGCTCCGATCAGTCCAACGCTGATCGGAGCCCGTGACTTCGCCGGAAAGCCATCAAAGACCTAGAGATTTTTGTTTTGATTTTCTTCAAAGATTGTAAATTTTGGGGCGAAGATCTGGCAAGTCCAATGCGCGCCGGAGATGATGATTTCTAGTTGCCGGTGAAAGTTCCATTGAAGAAACAAGAACGCAGGTTACGCAGGTTTCTCCATTGTTTCAATGGAGAAAGATGACGCATTTGTGATTTCACCCCAAAATTTACAATCTTTCAGATTTACCACCGAACTTGTTTTGGGTAGTTTTAATTAAGTCCTAAGACTAGATTTGTCAACTTTTGCTTCATTAGTCTATCTATTTGTCAATTCACATTGTAATTAATTTATTTTCTCTTTTTAGAAGTGATGTAACCCATATGGGACGCAGGAGCAATTGAATCTTGTAATTTTCTTTTTCTTTTTTCTTTTATATTTTTTCTTAATTACTTTTTATTTTGTTGCATATGATCGAGTGGGCAGAGCTTTGAAATTAATCATTTCATTTTATTTCACTCTTTATGTGTTATGTAATTTTTTTTATTTGTTTGGGTATTTTGTGTTAATTAAGTAAATATTATGTGTTTAGCAATAGATTAACTCATTTTTGCCTTAAAATTGCAAGAACAAAATTAAACTTGCAATCGATTTTGTTAGGTGTAGGGGGTGCTTGAGAATAAAACTTTGACCGTTTCTCCTTACAAATGAGCTTGCGAACTTATTTCTCTGATTTCGAAAGACATGGAATTATCTAGTTAAAGGATTTTAATTTGTGTTTTAGAGATCAAAAATTACTTTTAGGTGACTCCGTATAACTAAATCCAATATCGAGTGGCAATTCAAAATTTTTGAAAAATCCTTTTTCTAGACTTTAGTGGGCCTAAATATGTGGTTTTGTTAGGTTCTATTGCAGGGTTTTTTTTTTAATTTTTATTTTGGAAATAATGTCGGGGGACAGCTTCAAAGCCTACAAATTGCTAGCTGACAAGTAAAGACAATTGTATGTGCAAAGCAAAAGGATAATAATTCCCTCAATGTAGGGGTTTTGTTTAATAATCTTTTTTCATTTTTTTTCTTTCTTCTTTTTCGCCCGTTCTTTATTATCTTTACATCTTCTTTTCCTCATCTTCCAGTCCTAATTCTATGCATCAACTTCAAAAGTAATCTGTTTAAAAAAAATTCCTTTTATGGTCAAATAACTTTCTTACTAAAAAAGTTTGGTCATCATTAGTTATCGTAAGATAAAAAATAGCATGCGTTAACAATTTCAAGTATTTTCTGTTGATATTAATTTCTTCTTATGCATCAATTTTTATTAAAAATAGAAATTATGAAAATAATTTTACTAAACATAAATTTTTTAGTTTATAAAATTTGATAATAATTAGATATATTATATAACAAAATAACAGTATGTATATTTGAAACTCAAAAGAAATTTTAATAAGAATAAAGAAGAAATGAAGAAGAAAAAAGAAAGATAAATATAAAATTATTTATGCTCTCTGTGTAATATCTAATTTTGATGCTTAATGAGAAATTGTTAGTAAAACTATCAAGCGTTTGAATTATCTTTCATAAATGTACATTACCATTCCATTCACAAGTCGAGGAATTGCCCCGCCACAGACACCTAAAGCTCTTTTAAGAGTCTCTGGTGGGTTCCTGTGCATAGTCAGACCAAAATCCAAACTTCTTCCTAACTTTGCAAGGCGATCAGCACAAACATCCCTCTCTCGCCATGTGTGTTCTATTCTACATTCCCAATCGCAGCTCAGCATACCTCTGATCTCATTGATCATATTCCAATATTGGCTCTCCTCTAGTGCTGATTCTAGTAACGACATAGCTAC
The DNA here is from genome assembly GCF_003713205.1 of Coffea eugenioides. Taxonomy (NCBI): domain Eukaryota; kingdom Viridiplantae; phylum Streptophyta; class Magnoliopsida; order Gentianales; family Rubiaceae; genus Coffea; species Coffea eugenioides. Next base: position 41,935 of record NW_020862959.1, read on the forward strand.
TGAGAATCTGTCTCCAGTATGACTTTCTTGTACCCTGCTTGCTCTGTAGGCGATTCTAAGTCCCAAGAGTATGGCCCTCCCTGGATTATGTTTTTGCAGCTCCATCTACATTCATCTTAATCCAGCCCTCCTGTGGTTTGTCCCAGCTGATGTATTTCGGCTGGCTCCTGTTCTCCGTGCGAGTATTGTTAAGCTCCTGAGCCTCTACTGCTTGCTGGATTAGCTGCTCCGGACGGGCTTTGAGCTCTCTGTCCAGCCTCTGATGAACCTTCTCATTCCTCGCTGTCCATGCCCAGTGCACTACCTCTTGGGAGAGCACGGGCCAGAGTACGTTCTTGATCCTTCCTATGTCACTCTGCTTAACGTTCCAATCCACCCATTGAATCAGGGACTTTGATTTGAAGTCTCTCCATCTTTCCCTTGAGACAAGTCCTCTCCGAATTTTGTTGATCCAATCACAGTCTCTCAATGCATGCAGTGCTGTTTCATTTCTTCTTCCACATACTTCACATTTTCTGGAAGGATGCAGATGTCTGTAATGTTTTTCAGCATTAGTGAGCAATCGTCCATGCCTCACTCTCAACAGCAGCAACTTCCATCTACTAGGGCCTTTAAAGGTTCCATATTCTTTCCCAGGCCATGTCTTTCTCCTTGTTGTTTTGCTAATTCCCATGCAAATCATAGGCTGATGATGTGATGAAATTCCCATTTGCCGCTGGACTCCAAGTGATTGTGCCTGGGTTATCCAGCTTCTTGTAGACTGCTGTTGCTCCAGTCAGACTCTGTGTATTCTGGTGCAGATATTTGCTAAGGGTACTCCAGACCCAACCCAATCTGGAGTTAGTCCAATACTTTCCCACTTTTTTGCTTAACTCTGACCCTTGTGCTTTGCTTCTCGTGTTTTGTCCCTATGTTTTGATCGTATGTAACCTCTTTCCACGCTTTTTTTTTTTACAAGTTTTTTCCTGCAATGGCGATTGAATTGACTTGGTTGGTTACATGTTATTTTTTTCCCTATGATTTGTTCTATTCATTTGTGATTTTTCTCTCTGTCTGTTTTCTTGACCTGATTGCCGGTTTTGTTTTTCAGTATTGTTCGTCTTCATCCCAATGGGAGCTCGC